>NC_134863.1:87030584-87258084 GCF_049852395.1 Peromyscus maniculatus bairdii | reverse complement strand
ATGTTCCCTTTCACATTACCAGGGAGGGAACCATAGAAGTGAGGCAATTTCCCCAAGGCCACACAGCAACAAGCCTTTAGAAGAAAGAAATTCTAAAAGTATCTATTGTAGTTTGATTTCTGTTGCTGTGATAAAATATTCTGACAAAAAGCAATGTAGGCTTGTCTGAACTGTAAGAGAGTGGGCTACTCGTCTTACAACTCAGGTTACAGTTCATTATAGCAAACAAATGGCAGTGGGAGGGGCGGGGAGCAGCGAGTCACATTATATTCACAGCTGAGAACAGGGAGAAACTGGCTTGTGCTGCCTGACTGCCTTCCTCCAGTTATCTCTTCTCTTACAACAGTTCAGGCCCTGGCTAGGGAATGGTGCCACCCACAATGAGCTGGATATGTCATATCAATGAACAATCTAGATAATCCTCACAGACATGCCCACAGGCCAACCTGATCTAGGTAATTCTTCAACCGCAACTCTCTTCCCATGTCTACTTTATGTCAATATGACAGTTAAAACTACCCATCACAATGGCCTCCTCGGCTCTCTGGGGCATTGCCTGCCTCTGGACTCCAGGGGTTCATTACACTAGTTGCTTCCTAATGCTGTGTTCTTCTTAAACACTCCTCAAGACCTCAGCCCAGACCCCACCTCATCCAGGAAGCCTCCCTGCCTCCTGACTTAACACTAGAACACTGCTTCAGCCCCCTCTCACTTGGCCTTTCCCTGGGGAAGTCCTTTGTAACAAATCTTGCTTCTTGGTGATGAATGATCCTGTACTTGGACCTAGAACTTCTCAGGACAGTGTTTCCTGCCTGTGCTTGTGTATGTCTCACTGTGTGGGCCCAACACCTACACAAGACAACACTGAGGAACATGTGGGGGGAAAATGAGTGACACCCAGGATCAAAAGAAGGCCATCTGTGCCTCCCATCAAGAACGGGAAAGGTGGTGCCAGCCACCCACTTCTACCTGCAAGGGAATGAGCTCCATAGACTTGTGCTATCTCAGCCTCAGGTCTTGGGCTATGCCTGAGCCACATGTTGGTGGAAGGAATGTGTCCACAGAGATATGGGGACATGTGGCCAAGGGGAGTGGGCCACACCAGTGGAGCTTCCTGAGCAAGAAGCCCAGGGCAGGGAGTGAGAGAAAGGTGGTAGGCAGAGCCACAGCAAAGGTATTGACAGGAACCTGCCCATTGGGTGCCAGTGGCAGAAAGAGAGGTGAGAGGAGGCTGGGAGAGAGTCCAGTGCTGCTGTGAAGTAGCCAAAGCCTGCATTCCATTTACCTAGGTCTGTTCTCAGCAGCACCGCAGGTGTGACCAAGTGGGCATGCGTGCAGCTCATCTGTGCCCTGAGTTCTCTGAGCTCTAGGGGATGGCTAAGATAGATATGCACCCTAGAGTCACTAGCAGATGGTGGTAGGGGATGAGACTGGGAGAAGCCAGGGCTAGGAGCCAGTCCTGAGAAACAGGTGATGCCCACATCTGAGTGCCAGGTGGATGCTGTGCGCAACACTGGCACATGCTGGGTGCCACCACCCATTCTCTGCAGCAGGAAGCCACCTGTTAATCCTCCCACACAGTCATGGTAGATGTGTAAGGTTTCTAATGCCGGTGCTAATGCACGTTTGTCTTTTACAGAAGCGATGGATCCCCAATAGGTATTATAGGGCCCTTTCCCTGATGAGCTAATCAGGATGGAGGACTTATCAGTTTGCTGGATGTGACAGAGGTAAGAGTGCCTGGGCCTCCTGGGAGTGTCCAATGTTCCAGTGAAGCAAATGACCAGCTCCACTGTGTAATAAAGAGTGAGTCCCAGAGAGGCCAGGCAAATGACCAACATGATACAGATCAGATCTGGAGGTGTATTTTCTGTTCCTGAAAATATGCCCGACAGTCCCCCCAGGGGCTGCTGTTTTCCAACCTCAGGTCAGTTTTAAAGTTGGAAGATACTTTGTACAGATGCCACTTTGATGGTGGGTTCTATAGCCAAGGAGGTGCTAGGCTGAGCCCTAACTGGGATGCCACAGCTGGGATGGATGGAGCTTGGGGCTCCAGAAGACCCCTTTCATACATAGACCTAGAAACCATTCCTTTCTACATTCTGCCTAAACAACACACACAGAGAGACAGAGCTCAGGCTTTACAGTTCCTTCCAGTCTAGATCTAGCCTTTTGCTTAATTAGAGGGGAAAAAAAAAACAAGCCAAGAGCGTGGACTTCCATGAGCCCTATGTAGGTAAAGGGGACCAATGCCCAGAGGCCCTGCACTGTAAGGCAGAAGATACACACTACTAGAATATGCCCTATCCAAGGTTGATAATCTCATGCCTTTCCTCCCTGATGCAGGTGCTGAGTGAAATCATGGGATAATTTTAGACACAGCAAACAAATGCCGTAAGCTCCTTGCCTCTGCCTCGTGGTTTGCTTAAGTCATCGAATGCTGAGATGAACTCAAGGTACCCGCACCCCTCCACTCACCTGCCCAGGCTCATGTGAGGGCTGGCTGTGGCTCACTGGCTGCACACCTGACATGTCTATGGTCCCCGTGACTCTTGTAAATCCTTAAGAGCTCAGAATATAGAGCCTGAAGGCGCTCACACCACTCCCTCACAGAACATACTTATATTTAAGCACTGGGCATATGCTCCTTATTTTAAGTAGGGTCTGATTTTAAGCAAGCATTCTAACTTTACAGCATGGAAAGACTGACTTGGCATTTTTTTGGGTGTAGCAGCTGTTGGCAAAGATACGGATTTGTTCTGATTTTGGCATGGCTGCTCTAGACCACTGCCTGACACTGGAAACCAAAACCTGTGCACACTATCTTGCTGGGTGCTCTTCCCATATAAATCCAGGTTTCTGCAATTTGGGGACAGAATAGCCGATGCCTCTCTTGTTCCCGAATTTCTGCTGGAATCTGACACATGGCCACAGTTATCTGCTTTTGGTCTCACTCCAGCCCCTTGCCAGCATCACATGCAGGCCCTGGGCACAGCATGCTCATGTCTGGTCATCTAGTGAGGACCTTGAGTAGACATGAGAAAGACAAGGGGCAACTCCCTCTCTTGAGGCACAGGGAGGTGTCAACATTGTAAAAACCAGTTACAAAATCTGTTAATGTTAAGTTTTATTTTAAGTACACCTCTGATGTCCATTTTCCTGTAAATAAGCAAAGATTTGGGGACAGAGCAATTTGACTCCTTAGTTAGCAGCTGATGGACTACCCCTTGTTGCTCTGCCTGTCTTGAGCAAAGTAATTATCAGCCTAGCAGCCAGCTAGACTGCCCTTAAGTGGTATCAACCACACAGAACATTCCAGAGATGCTTTCGACTAGCAAGGACTGCAGGGACTGCCCACTACTAAAGTCACCACCTAAGTCGGGGCTGTTTGAAACATTTACTACCAGACTTTTTGTTGTGACAAGCCTGGATGAACTCTAGATGATCCTGTAACCACATCCACCTTGGCGAGGCAGAGAGCAGTCCCCCTGGTAGTCTAGAAAAGGTGTTGTTTGGACAGGTGCTAAGAGGCAAGGCTATGATTGGTCCAAACAAACTGCTGCCATCTGTTGGTTGTCAAACAAATGCTGTGATTGGCCTAAACACCCCTTCTTGAGCTGTGCAAGCAGGCCATTCCGGTTCACACAGGCAGTCAGCTGGGAGATCTACTCTGTGGCTACCTCCCCTGGTGTTGCAGCCGTGGTCCCAATGAAAGGCCTCTCTTTGGAGGGTCTTTTCTTTCATACTTTCAGAAGTGTGGGCCGAGCTAACATGGAGAAACTGCAGCAGAGGGCAGCACCAGTGACATGGCAGAGTAAGAGAGGCAGCAGGGACAGCTGGAGAGTAGGCCAGCCAAGCTGTGTAAGCTAAAAGGAAACTGATCGCTTCATGAACAAGTGCTGGGCACCCTGGCCTCCCAAGTAGCCATTGGTAGGTCATCCAGCCTAGCAGCCAAGCCATGAGAGAAGTCACAGTGGAAGAAGGGATAGAGATATTCACAGGTGACAGATATAGATGACAGATGGAAATATATATAAAGAAACAGTCTCAACAAACCCACAGATGGAAGCAGGGAGCCTCCCTGAGGGTTCCCTACTACCAAATAGAGGAACCTGGATTGGACTTAGTGTTACTTGGTATGTATTGAATATGGTGTGTTCCCCCATTTGCTGGGCTTCTGGGAAGTGATTCAGTACTGGGGACCTGACCTCACTGACATTACTTCCTTGAGGGATTCAGAATATCATGGCATTGTGGGGAGGCTGTTAAGGTGGGAGGTGCAGTCCAGCTGGACGAGGGCACTGGGAGAGGGTCTAGAGCTTTATCTTGCCCTAGCCTTCTCCTGTATTCCCTTTATCTGTGTCCTGGATGGCATGATATGAGCTTCTCTGCTCCGCCTCAGTTTCCCCACAATGATAAACTGACACCTCTGAAACCATGAACAACATAAATCCTTCTGTGAGGTATCGTGTCCCAGCCATGAGTAAGTAATTAATAAATACATACCACTGACACCCAATGCTGCACAGACTGATATATTTTTCATGTATGTATGTGGTATGAATGAGTGAAAGCATGTATGCTTATCTGTGTATGCTCATATATGCAGGTACAATTGCAAGTGTGTAGATGTGTACTGTGCTGGTTAGTTTTATGTCAATCTTACACAAACCTAAACATATCTGAGAAGGACCCTTAATTGACTGGGCTGTGGGCAAGCCTGTGGTACATTTTCTCGGTTGATGATTGATGTAGAAAGGCCAAAGGCCCTCACTGTCAGTAGGACCACCCCACGGCAGGTGGTCCTGGGTGCTATAAAGAAGCAGGCTGAGCAGGCCATGGGGAACAAGCCAGTAAGCAGCACTCCTCATGGCCTCTGTATCAGCTCCTGCTTCCAGGTTTCTTCCATGAGTTCCTGCCCTGACTTTTTTTAGTGAGGGATCATAACCTGAAAGTTGGAAGTTGAAATAAACTCTTTCTTCCCCAAGTTTCTTTGGTCTTGCTGTTTTTATCCCAGCCACAGAAACCTTACTCAGATATATGTGGAGGCCTGAAGTTAACAGGAGTGCCTTCCTCAGTAGCTCTTCACTCTATTGAGGCAGGGTCTCTTGCTGAACACAGAGCTCACCAATTCCAGCTTGTCCAGCTAGCCAGCCTGCTCTGAGGATCCTGTCTCTGCCTCCCCAGTGCAGAATTACAGGAAGCCACCACACTTGCCTGCTTTGACATGGATTCTAGGGCTCTGAATCCCAATCAATCTTCATGCTCGCATGTCAGGCGCTCTATCCACCGAGCCATCTCCCCTGCCCTAGACAGATGTTTTTGGTCTACACTGTTGGTCTGCACTGACTGGAAAGCCGAGATGATGTTGGGAGAAAGAGTAGGCAAGCCTCAAAAGCTATGCTGATTTTGATGGCTAGCCTTGGCTGCTAGCTGACAGCCATTGTTGGTTTACTGTGAGTCAATCTAATATATAAATCGTATATAGTCAATCAGTTCTGTTTCTTTAGAGAACCCTGACCAATACACTGTTCTCAACCAGGATATATTTATTATTTCAGGATATGGCCATCAAGCAAACGTTACTTTGGCCAACTGGCTTGCTTTCTATACAATGTTTAGACACCATTCCAGTTTGGATGAGGAGCAAAGAGGGAAAAGATTTGGGGCTTATTTTAAAGGACACAAATGCAACTGTGCTTTCCTGTTACTTTAGCACACAGTCATGTGGTAGGTAAGTTTTTATACCAATGACAGCATGAGGAAACAGTGGCCCAAGATTATAATGGAGGGGACCATTCCTCTCTCCTTGAGACATCACAGCCACTGTGTCATCACAGCCCAGTGCTTCACTCACAGGTCTGGGGTGGAGCTGGTGTGAGCACACCTACTGTACTGACAGCTGTGTAAAAGCAGAGTGACAATTCCAGGACAGAGTGACAGCAAACAGCTGTGTAAATGACATACCACACTTTCCATGGCTATTCTGTGTTTTCTGCTTACAAAGTTTACTGCAAAGCCATATGCTGAGCTACACAGCAGTAGCTGCAAGCATGCTGTGGTTTTTATGTTTCATTTATTTTTTTAGACATTATTATTATTGTGGGAGGGAATACACATGTGGAATAGCATCCATGTGGAGGACAACTTTGTGGAGTTGGTTCTTTCTTTCTACTTTTACATGGGTTCTGGGGATCCGACTCAGGATGTCAGACGTGAAATTTACCCTGGGAGCCATCTTATCTGCCCTTCTGTCTGGTGACAGACACATCACCCAGTTTTGTGTAAGTACACCCCATGATGTCTGTATAACAAGGGTATCACATGGCAATACTGTCCCCAGACCGTATTTCTATCATTAAGAGGCACATGATATAATCATACTGCAGATGATTTTTACATCAGATAAAAAAAAATTCTTGTGCCAACTCAACTCTTAGAACACTGGAAGTATTGCACACACTGAACCAAACCCTCTGAAGCTGACAAGAAGGTATTGCTTGTGGATGGATTCCTATCAAAAGGTAACTTCATGAGTGAGCTTCACAAGCAACAGTCTACAAAACAACCTGCTCTTTAAATTCTTCAGAACACTGAGCAATAGTCCAGAGACTTACAACACACAGCTGTGTTCTAGAAAATTCCCAAGTACCTTGGGACTCACCAGAGACGTGCGTGCCACAGCTTCCACCACCGCATCGAACACCTTCTGGGGCAGGCGCAGGAGCGTGGTGCCGCTGTCCACAATGGCCTTGTCTGCATTATACTAAAACAGGGAAAGGGGAAGGCACTGAGCATGGCTGCATATGTCATCCACGTACTGTGACCCCATTTCCATCACTTGTTTTTTTTTAAAGACTTATTTATTTATTATGTATACAGTGTTCTGTCTGAATGTATCCCTACAGGTCAGAAGAGGACACCAGATCTCATTACAGATGGTTGTGAGCCACCATGTGGTTGCTGGGAATTGAACTCATGACCTTTGGAAGAGCAAGCAGTGCTCTTAACCTCTGAGCCATCTCTCCAGCCCCCCATTTCCATCACTTGTGTCTGTCATTGACAACTTCATGCAGCCGCCGTAGCTCAGTGGTAACCATGAGCCATTTTAACTCCAGAGCTCAGGAGTCAGGGACCATCCATACCAGTGTTTTCACTCCATAGATGAGGAATCTGAGGTACTAGAAAGGGACAGGACCACAACCCAGAGTTCCTAAGCAGAGCTTTATGGCTTCTTGGAGCTGATCAAGTTGCCTATTCCTCATTCTGGGAAGAAGGTTAGGTCTCTGGACTTCAGCGATTAGAAGGACCCTTTTAAAAGCCACTTCGGCAAACTGTTCAAAATCCATTTTTCTATTATTTGACCAGTGGAAAAAGAGAAGGACAATCTTGATGGACACCCTATTTGCATTTGGGAAGGAAATTTAATAACAACACACACTTTGTATTCTATTTTATTGGATACAAACCTGGAGATGTCAGTGATAACTAAGGGCCTTTGACAGTGCAGAAATGTGGACTTGGGACCCACCTTGATAGCACTGGGGTAGACCAACATTGATTCGAGATATTCGTAATCATGAGAAATCAGGGCAGTGTGGAGACATGTGGGAATCAACAAGAGGGGAAGTGCTAGAGGGGTCTATACAGTCACTGACTGGTGAGCTTCAGAAGCCATTCTAAAACTGGCACACAGGACTGAGGCTTCCTCAGACTGTAATCATTTTAGTGCCATAACAAAGAAGCCAAGTGCAGTGTGAGACTGGGTATGTGGCTAATGGGAGACGCAGTCGTGCTTTCCTAGTGGCATTGTCGAGCTGCTGCACCTTTAGGAGCCTTAAGATGCATGTGTGTGTGTGGGGGGGGGGGGGGGTGTTTAAGGAGGATAAAGCTGATGACAGTTTAATCTCCATCTCTCTCCTAATAAAGGTTCTTTTCACAGATTTGAGGGCCCATCTGGCCAAGATGACTGGAGAAGATGAAAATGAAGTTGGACACTATCCTCAATACTGAGCACATTATACTAATTTTTCCAGAGGCTGTAGTGTGTGTGTGTGTGTTTGTGTGTGTGTGTGTGTGTGTGTGTGTGTGCGTGCGCGCGCACGCGCACGCACATGCTTGTAATTTACTGATTTGAACTTATAGAGAAAGACTGTGATAAATACCACCACCAGGTGGTAGTGGTGCATACCTTTAATTCCAGCACTCAGGAGGCAGAGGCAGGTGGATCTCTGTGAGTTTGAGGCCAGCCTAGTCTACAGACTGAGTTCTAGGACAGCTAGGGCTGTTACACAGAGAAACCTTGTCTCAAAAAACCAAAAAAAAAAAAAAAAAAAAAAAAAGGACGACGACTGTGTCTTCCTGTAAGGATCTTCTGAGCCACCCTGCAATATAACCTATCTTATGAGTTCATGCCCAGGTTCCAGTTAAATACTGTCTTCTCCATCACCTATAGGCAGAATCCAACAAGAATGGAAGACACTCACCTCTCTGCAGTCCAGGTTGAGGCTCTGGCCTCCAATTTCCAATTTCAGGATCTCTATCTGATAGTACCACTCCTCTTTAATTGGGGTATACCAGATGTCTCCTTTATACAAACTTGGTTCGATCCCACCTAGGACCTGGGAAGAAAAACAGTTACAAATGTAAGAGGTAAAAATTAAGTGGCTACATTAGTAGCTTCATAGAGAAGCATTTACTCAGGGTAAAACACAATTCAAAACAGTACCTTCACTTTATTCTGATGCTCTACAGCTAATAGTGATGATTGAAAATTCTCCATTTATAGAAGGCTTCAGGGGAGGGAGGTGTTGGTCATGTCCCACAATACTTTGCCCTAGTCTGACAAAGATGCTCCACTGGTATCCCAGGCATACAGCTCTACCTTCATGATGCTGAGAGTTCTCTCAAACAAATGCAGTAGAGTAGTTAACCATTCTGATTGGACTTGATTTACTGCCTCAGAAGCCAGAGATGAGGGAAACAGACCGACCAAAGATTTCTTAATCAAGACATTGTTTTGCAAAAACAATGTTACCTCACAGTCATAGGCCACCCAGTCCCTTCAGAAAGAGACAACAAAAGTGTTTGGGGCAGGCAGACTGCTAGCAGAAGGCAAAGACTGGTGCTGATCCTTCCTGCTGCAGTGAGGACAGGCACTGGACACACCTCCTAAAGAGGGGTCCTTCTTATCTTCTGTACTCTGACTTCCTCTGCAGGGAAGGTTGGCCTGCATCATCCCCAAGAGGTACACTGCCCTATTTCCATTTCATTCTAAACATTTTTGCTGGGTGGTATATCCCTGTGTCGGGGGAACAAAGAGAAGGGAGTGAAGGGGGAGGGAAGACAGGAGAGTGGCTCTGCTTCCCATCAAGTACGTGGAAATCATGGGTGTGCATGCCCTGCCTCGAGGAGGAGCACCTGCTGCACCCTCCACATTCCTTACATGCGTCTTCCATGGAAAGCCAACTGCTTTGTATATTTTCAAAGGACAATAAGACAACAGGGGTGGAATTTGGAGAAGCACTGAGAATCGTATTTTTAGATGGCTGGACTATTATCAATCTAAAGGTGGTATGACAAAGTTGTTAAATTATCATTAAATCCTGTTATGGTGCCTAATATTTAGTGATGGATAAACATTTCCTATAGGGTACCTGACCAGTACCTAAATTAGATTGTGTGTCTAATGGTTCTGATTTGTTTTTAGTAAAAGAAAACCCATCAATTTGTGATTTTTCATCCCTTTAAGACTGAAAGATACCCACAAGACTACCTCCGTTGGTACCAGATCCGGCTACTGGCAATCCAGCCCCACACATCTGCATGGAGAAAATGTCTGGAATCTTTGCTTGGGCCACCAGGGAATCAAAGAAGGTCTCCAGAGAGCTTGATGGCTGCAGAAAGGTGGGAAAGACAGTCACTGCTTTGTGACCACTGTGAAGACAAGGATGAGCTGGTGCAGTCAGCATCCCTCTCTTTGGTATTCTTGGTCTTTCTACTTAAGAGTCTTCATGGTTAATCAACACATGCTTGGAACTGGGTGTGATCACGCAGAAGTCCCCCACCTTGCTTCCTCCTGTCTGGCATTTGAGGTTCTACCACAAAAGTATGATATCTCCAAGAGCTATTAGGATGCTGCCAAGCTGTTTATCACCATTTCAGGATACGAGGTGTGTGAACTTGTGGTAGTGGGTTACTGATCTGGGCTTAGATACTTGGGGTAAGAAAACACAGTTACTCTAAGAGTCCTACCTACCTCCAGAGCCACCCAACATACAAATAACCACTGACCTACAAGGACCATGCATCCTTATCCTGGTCCCTGGTACTCCAGCCATCTTAGGCTTCAATGGTCAGGACACTCCCCATTGCAGGGTTGTAGGCTTCCTTTGTCTAGTGCCTCTCCTTCACAGAGCGACGTGTTTGAAGGACAACTCCATTTCACAAGAGTGTCCAAGGTGAAGGGGGCGCTCTGTAAACAGCTTTGGGCTAGAATAGACTAGCGCTGCAGGTGCCATGAAGGAAGTTAGTTTAGACTTTGGCTTTCACAGCTGGGAGACACCAGGGCTGGCCATCATGAGTTTCCAGAATTTTGTTTTTTGCTTTCACCTGAGACAGAGTTTTGCTATGTTGCCTAGGTTGCCCTTCAACTCAGCAGTCCTCTTGAACTGACCTTGAGAATAGCTGGGGTTACCAGCATGCAGCACCATACCCTGCTTGGGTGGCCAGTTTCTTCAGACAAATGCAATGCTCAGCTGTGGCAGCTGAAACCCTGCTCATGATCACACTGAAGGAATAGCTGCTTACTAGCCACGAGAATTCAAAGCCCCATTATTGTGGGAGTCCCTGAACCTAAGTCCCTGTTCAGGGCACCATCTGTGGGAGACCTGCTCCCACCTTTTAAAGGATTCCTATGGGGAAGAGAGAGAGGGATAAGAAAATATTAGATAGAAAGACAGTGAAGAGAAACACAGGATAGCTTTGGGAGGACCTGGATCAATACCCAATGGCCTCTTCTGCCTCTTCAAAGGGACTTTTTATAATAATACCAAGGGTCAGGGCAAAAGACCTCCCCCCTTGCCATCAAAGCATACTGCACAGCCAAGTGCAGACCCTTCCAAACACCTAGTAACCATGCCCGTGGTCCCGTCATCCCCTTATGTAGCCCTGCTGGGTAAAGCAAGCTTAGATTCTCGGACCCTGAGTAAGTTCTCACTAGGAAACCTCTGTGGGTCTCTACACATTATGAATGAGATAGGAGCCTCCTCACTTGATCAGTCCATCTCTCTCTGACTATTTGCTCCTTCTGTCTCTGCTCCTATAATCCTACCCTGCATTTAGCACCATCTCCCCATGTGATCTCTGCAGAAAGGCTATGGTATCTGAATGGACTGAAAGACAAAGTTCACCAAGGGGTGGGTGGGGCCTGGTGGGAACTCATCTTGGACCCCCTTCCTGAAAGGCAGCAAAGGATGAATGCTTGCTTCATGTCTGGCCAATCCTTGTGAAAGACCCCAGGCTGAGATCTTTCTCCGGGAGAGACCCCAAACCCAAGGAACACACCGAAACCACAGATCAGATGCAAAAGCAAGAGGGTTTATTTAGACCAGGTACCTGGGGCGAAGTCTCTTGGAGGACTTGCGCGCTTTCCTAGGGCAAGGGGGACTTTTTATGGGATCCCAGGGGCAGAGGCGCGGTTACAGAAGCGAGAAGCATAGTTACAGGGTCCCTATTGGTTGTTTCAAAGAAGGCCAGGGTGAACTTGGGGTCGTATGTGTGTGGCTGATTTGGCCTTGTCCAGGCCAGCTGCTTATTTCTCAAGGCCAGGGGGCCAGCCATAAAATATCCTGATTTGACTTAACTGTCTTTCTCTCAAGGCCGCCGACCACAGTTATCTCTCTCAAGGCTGGCCATAGCTATCTCTGTCAAGGCCGGGTAGCTGGCTATGGCTGTGAACTCCTGTTTTTCTGATTCCTGCAGAATGGCGTTTCTAAGGCCAAGTTATTGGGGGGGCATAACATCGGCCCAACGCCCCATATCCTCATAATGGAGCGGGGGTCTTTCACTTGGACCAGTCCTGACTAGTTTGACTAGTTTTTTGTTCCCTTATCTGGCAACTGTGACCACAGTTGCCTGTCTCAGACCTGATCTGGTGTTTAAGAGGTCCAAGGTCTTTGTATCTAAAAAGTCTGATGTTACAAGACATTTGTTTACACTATGCAAAGATATGTCACCTGATTGGTTTAATAAAAAGCTAAATGGCCAGTAGCTAGGCAGGAGGTATAAGCAGGACTTCTGGACAAAGAGAGCTCTCGAAAGAAGAAAGGGGAAGTCACCAGCTGGACACAGAGAAAGCAGGACATGCAGAAGAGGTAAAAGCCACGAGCCCATGGCAGCATGTAGATTAACAGAAATGGGTTAATTTAAGTAATAAGAGCTAGTTAGAAACAAGCCTAAGCTAAGGCCAAGCTTTCATAATTAATAATACGTCTCTGTGTCATGGTTTGGGAGCTGGCTGGCAGGACAGAGAAAGACTTGTTACAGCCTGACACATGCATAGTTCAAACATGATGTTATTCTGAGTCATTTTTTCCTTAGGCCCTGGGCCTGCAAATCTCTCAAGGACTAAAAAAATCTAGAGTTGTTCAGAACCAACCCTGAAGGATCCAGATCTAAGGAGGTGTGCAGTGGGGCCTGGCATCTGCAGCATAAGATGCCCCCTAGTGGCTGTGATGCATAGGCTTTGGAGAACTATCTGGGACCCACTAGGGCACCCACACTAGAATTACTACCCAGTCCTTGGCTAGCCACACTGTTTCGGGGGTAGGACACCTGACTTAGGACATCCAACTGGTCCTTCTAGATGCAGCCCTCTCCCTACAGAGACTATTACTAGATCATCCAATGGCTAGCCTGAAACTAGCTGTCAGTAACTTTGGGATTTTGTGGATGAAAAGATAAAAAGGTCATGTGGAGAGGCTGAATGCCTTCACAGAAACCCCTAAGTAGTCTGTTCTCATGAAGGCTTTACACATTATTAATTCCATTTAATTTAGGACTGTTCTTCAGAATAATTAGCATTAAAAGCATCTCATCCTTCATTTCCAACCATTAAAGACATGATTTGCCCAAGGTCACACTGTCAGCAGAAGGGGACTTAGGAACCCAGGTTCCACGCCAATCTTCACATCAATGAAGTTTGTCCACAGCGCCAAGGACAAAGGGGCTCTTGAGCCTGTCCTGGCTCTGTAACAGAGTAAGAGTGGCCTGGGGCTCATGTATCAATGGATGCTAAACATCTTCACTGAAGCAACCACACATGTAAATGAAACACAAGGGCCTCACAGGGTCTGCCTCACAGGAACATGAGCTTCATGAATGGCTATCTTGTGATGTCCTCTGCCTGGGGTCTGATAGGCACTTGGTAACCCCTGTTTCTCTAGGAGAATCCAAGGGCTTGGAATTCCCCATTTGTTGCCCCCACACACCATTGTAAATAGACTGGAGCTAAGCACATATTCCGCAGGGTGAGTGAACAATCTTTTCTGGATTGTCCTAGGCTAGACAGAGCCACTGCTCATGTGGCTACACTCTTCCCTGCAATAAGCTAAGGCTCAAAGTTTAGGCCTAAGCCACTAAGCCAGGAAATGGTGCCCACTAGTGGTGCCAAGATGGGTGACCCCTTCTGCTTTGCTCAAGTACATAATACCTGCCTATCTCCCAGATACAGCCCTTCTGTGAATCCACCTGCCTCTGGCAACTGCCCCGGGTAGATCCTCCCCTGCCTACCCTCTTCTAGTACACCATTATTTCTTTGTATTGATCCAAGCACAAATACTGGACATGACCCAATCCTGTCTTGGGAAGGCTCTTATTTTGTAAGCACAGCATTCCAGCAATTTTCCCTGGCCATTCCTGCAGGGGCTGGCTATCCACAGGGCACTTGATCACATACCAGTTGCTGATGTCTCTCCCAGAGGTCCCCTGGGGGTGACAGGACAACAGAGTCCTCAGCCCTGGGAGAGCACCTCTACCATTTTAATGGCTTAGTGTCACTCGTCTTCATATGATCCTAAGAGATTAATTACATGTATGTTTCCTTTAATACTACCCTCATCAACATTTCTAAGCAAACTCCACAATCTACAGGACTCACATTCTGCTAACATGTTTAAAAAAACAGAAATTCAATGAACAAAAACAATAACAAAATAATGAAACTGAACTTGAACTATGGCTCAGTTGGTAAAGTGCTTGCTATATAAGCAGGAGCATGAGGACCTGAGGTTGATTCCCCAGAACTCACGTAAAAAGCCAGATATAGCAGCAGCACATGCCAATAATCCCAGCATAGGGGTTCCCTGGAGCTTGCTGGCCAGCTAATTCAGCCTAATTGAATTGGCAAGTTATAGGTTCACTGAGAGAGAGTCTAAAAAAAATAAGGTGAAGAGTAAGTGAGGAAGACACCTGATACCAACATCTGGCCTCCATTCATTTGTGTGATACTCACCCCCAACACATACACACAACTCAAAACAAAACAAAAAACTAACATTATGTGGGAGACCTGCTCCCACTTTTTAAAGGGTTCCTATGAGGAGGAGAGAGGGATAAGAAAATATTAGATAGAAAGTTAGCAAAGAGGAGGAACACAGGATAGCCTTGGGAGGACCTGAATCAATACCCAACAGCCTCTTCTGTCTCGTCAAAAGGGCTTTTTATAACAATGCCAAGGGGGCAGGACAGAAGACCTCCCCCTTGCTAGATCAAAGCACACTGTATAGCCAAGTGTAGACCCTTCCAAACATCTGGTAACCACGCCCGTGATCTCATCATCCCCTTAAGCAGCCCTGCTGGGTAAAGCAAGCTCAGATTCTCAGACTCTTTAAGTTCTCACTAGGAAACCTCTGTGGATCTCCACACATTATATCTTAAAGGAAGTTACCCTAAGCTGCAAACATGACTGGAAACTTCATTGTGTGAACACTTGTCACATTGTGACTTTTAGCAGCTACCACCCAGGACAACCCAGGACCCCTGTGCCGGTCCCTTAATGACTAGTTTTCACAGCCCCATTACCTCATTAACTTGAACAGATAGATCTGCCTTACCTTGGCCAGGGCAGCATAAGCAAGTCCAAGAATTCCATTCCATTTAATCCCAGGCAAAAAGAAATTCTCAGACTCCAAAATAGTGGCAATGTTGACCAGGAAAGAGCTGTTGAAGCCTTTTGGGATGGTAACAATGTCCTCACCAACAAAGCCAGTCCAGCTTCCCTGTGTGTACTTCACAGTGACATCAAAGCCCTTGGGGTGATATGTGCTGGATCTGCAAGAGAAAGGAAAAGTTTGTGGTGTTCTGTCTATAGGCCTCTGCTCTTTGAACCACAACTGTGGCACAGCCAATCACCATGGTTTACAGTGGTCCTCTACAGTCCATAGGAAGTGATGCTCAGTAGAAAGCAGTATCCATGTTGACTAAGGCATCATTCTCATAAATAATATTAAGCCTCCGAGTCAATTATGTATAAGCGGCTGCTGGGTATTTGGGGACAGGCAGGAGAGAAATTTCCGTCTACATTCATCTTCAAGTCCATCATCCACAGGGTGCTCCTAGTTTGTCTGCTTTCTGCCCACATTGTCAACTTCAACACTGTTGGGAGCCTCTTACTGACCACCTCTTCCCTGAAAGGAAACCATCCAGCCTGGTGTCAATTAGCCAGCAACATGGCTCCATCACCATGTCAAACTGACTGAAGAGAGAATAGAAGCAAACAGGTCAAGTTCAGAAATGCCCGCAGAATGACTTAGCACAGGAGTCGGCACACCTTTTCTATGAAGGGTCTATAAAGTAATGTTCTTGGATTTGCTCACCTTATAATCTTGGTAGCAGGTACTGAGCTGTGGTGCTGTATGAAGGGAATGGCCATAGACCATACAGAAGCAAATGTGTGTGGATGTGCCCCAATAAAACTTTATTTATAAAAACAGTAGCTAGTCAGATTTGGCCCACTGACTACAATGGTGGACCCTTTGAACTAACTAGCAGATCAGCTGTTATCCCCCAACACTTCCCCAAGCTGAGCTTTGAACAGTGTTTTATTTTCATCTCATCTAGGCTTCAGCATGTTCCTTGGAATAAGAACCTGAGCTGGCATCACATCTACACAGCATGTCTTTGGGTTTCCTGCAGCTGCCTTACATGGGTAGTTCCATGCCACTTGCAGAGAACAAAAAGGCAGTAAGAATTACAGTACCACGGTCCACAAACAAGCTCACTCACTCACTACCTGCATTATTCTGGAACAAGCAAATTGAATTGTGTGCTTTAGTTCCCTAATATTCCAGGATAAACCAGGACTGTACCTCCTGAGACTACCTATGCAGACTGAAAAGGTTAATCTGTGACAAATTTAGAACAAAATCCTGGCTCCCAACAAGTCTGCAACAAAACAGCTACAATTAGTGTAATTATCAAAGGGATTCCTAGCTTTCTCCAATCTATAAGAAAACTCAATCTATGAGAAAACTCAATCTATGAGAAAACCCACGGCTGTTCTAGAAAATACACCTATAGGATGATATCCCCGAGTATCCTAAACTTAAAGTCTGACTGCCTCTTAAAAAGGGGGCAACCATTCCTGATGCAGAAGATAACTCGACTATGCGGGGAGAGGCAGAAGTGTTGTTTCAGATCCCTGGGCAACAGGCTTCTAAATGGTTCAATGCTGTGATCTGGACCAGCACCGTCCAACAGAACCTGCTCTGATAATGGTGCTGATCCATGTCTCTCTCATTCATTATGGAAGCCACATGCAGCTACTGGAATGTGAAGGTGCCAGAAGGCTGAACTTTTATTTCATTTCATTTAGCACTAATTATTTTAAACAGCTCCACATGATCAGTGGCCACCCCTGTAGAAAACATTTTCTGAGAGAATGGAGGAAAACTCTAAATTATAAGCTCACCCTTCTTTGGGGCTCCTTTATGAATCAGAAAGAGTAAGGGGAAGCCCGGGCAGCATCATGAGCAGCCCTGCAGGTTATTAGCACATCATCTCCAGCACTTTAAAGTGATCTCTGCATCTTCATTTGCTAACATCCTACTTTTCTGACACTGGGTTTCTGCTCTCACGTGCTTTTCACATTAATCACGTCAGGAGAAAATGCTGGATGGGCTTCTCACTTGCAAGGCCTCTATTCCAGATGCTCAGGCATGGCAAACAGTCAGGGATGTGGGTGGCCAGGAATGAGTCTTCTCACAGCAATAAAAACACTTTGAATGAGATGTAGAAGACATTCTGCCTCTGTTCAGAGAGTTCAGAGAAAGCAGGACTAAAGAAGAGAGCAGTTGAAGCCAAGAACAGAACTTCAGTACATCTTGTTTCAAGAGAAAGCCACCATTGTTTCTAGAGAACATGGAAAAGGCGGAGTTGCTGACTTCAAAGGCGAGTCTTGCATCAGCTCTGGTTCTCCTGAGGGACCCTACCCAGCATATGCAGAGGCTCCTAAAGCCTTTTTCATAATATTTCTGTGCACATTGCAGAGTTTGGCACCAGTGGACTTGGCGATTTAGACCTTGTGACTTGTCAATGATTTCAGAAGTCACCAGATATGAATGGATGGGAACCTTGAGCTTGGCCTGGTGGTTCAAGCTCCCAGGCTCCAAAGAAGCCAGCCCCTGATGGACAGGTCAACAAGACAGACAGTCTTGAAAAGTTATCTGAGCAACCAAGAGAAAGAACTGTCCCTACTATATGTGAAGGCATCTGTGTGTCCCTCTGACCTCTTTAAAGACATCACCAGGTGGTCCTTCAGTTCCCTAAGCTCACTTACAGGCATTCTTGCACAAAATGAATTGGTTCATTGCTTCAGTGTTTCTGTGGGTTTCGGCCCAGATGGAGTGCAGGAGTGAGGCAACGTTAATAGTCAAGCATGCTTGGGCTCCTGAATGACAGAGGCTAAGTGAGGTACATATGGGATCTTTCACCAAGCCAGTTTCTTGAAGGCCATTTTATTGGCTGAAAAGAAAATGCATTTGAAAAACATGAAGCCCTTTCCCTGCTGCTGCATAGTTATACACTGGGGCATCCAACACCTGCAGAGAGCTCATGACGGGGACAAGTCACACAAATGACTCACCGTGGTCCCTCACCTTCCATAAATCAAAGAGATCTTCTCAAAGAACCCTGAGCCAAGTCTCCAATTACTGCACAGTGCTTCAGGAAGCACAAAACCTGAACGTCTGAAGGCTGGGGACTTGAATCAGGCTGCCATGCCCAACCAGAAGCCTTATTATAACGAAGAAATCAGAGGACCAAGTCGATACTCAAACATTGCAGGGCAGGGGGCCACATCTCCACAAAGGCACCTTTGTCAGAGATCCAGAAGGAAAGAGACTGTTCTCTGGCTTCCATCAGATACAGCGGTTAAAAAAACCTCACCACAGCCAACATCAGCAAAAGTACTAGACAAATGATAATTTACATGGAGAGCAAATATTCTTTATAATAATTATGTCTTCATTGACTCTTAAGTACAATTTCCCACCAATCTCAGTCCTCACCGAGGAGAAGGCAGAAATGGCAGACAGAGCACAGAGGGAAGTCTTGCTTTTCCTAGACCTGGGTGTGTTCTGCTGTTCCTCTTTTATTTACTTAAAAGCGGGGCGGGGGGGGGGGGGGGCGGGGGGTAGATCTGAGGTGGCAGAGCTGAGGGGGTGTCTATGTTCTTTTGTGGGCTTAGCAGGGAGGAAGGCTGACCAGTCACAGCCAACAGTGCAAAGCCCAGGAGTTCCTGTTGACTCAGATGAAGGCAGGCCTGAGAAGCCCAGCCTACTGCACAGGATAAAGGGAATTTCTGCCCACCTCCCACACACCTGGCTAGAAGCACAAAGTTCACCTGAAGGAGGAGCACAAAGCAGGAAAAAAAAAAGAGAGACCTGCTGGAGCCTAAGTGAGAACCACAGTTCATCCTAACAACAAACACAGCAGGAGGCCCGTGAGAAAGCTGCCATCCTGTCTGCAACTGAGTCATGAACACTGAGTGAGAGTACACAGCATCAGCACCAGTAACTTTTATTTACCCTGGCACATTTCAACAACTGCATGGTCTTGTCAAAGGATGCCTGGGTGCACTTTGGCCCTGATGGAGCTGAGAAATGAAGCTGCCAAGGGGCTGCCGGATAGTTGCCTCCTGGCTAGACATTGCCTTTATGGTGCACCATAAGCATCTATCTGTCCACATCACCCTGACTCATGCCAGCTCCAGCATTACAGCTTCCTTCTTGTGACTCTTATGCCAACAGATGTGTGACAAGGAAAGAACTCCTGCACTGCTGGGAGGGTGGGCTATGCACCTGCCTCAGATTTGTGAGCCTGGACTTCCTAGTCTGCGAGGGGAGTGGGTCTCGGAAGGGAAGGTGCTGCCCTGTTTTGGGCTATGCCTGGAATGGTGCAATGCTAGAAGAGGCAGGACATCTCTTAAAAAACCCAGAACCATCCACCTGCCACAGGGCTTCCTCAAGTCCCCTGGCATGCATGTGGGTGGAAAGCTATCTGTGTGAGCCAGGGCACCTCCCTTTCTCATTCACCCCAAGTATCATGGGCAGATTTAACATGCATTGGAGCATTAACTAATACATGAATGGAAGGCAGTTGACACTGTATTTTTAACTCATGAAAATCTTCTTCATTTTAGAAAATCTCATCAACTACCAAAGGAAACCAGGTAACCAGTTTAAACCAGTTGCCCAAATGGCCTCCACTGGTTCTGTGTCACATTGGGCCTGCATCCACACTGGTGTGCAGCCTCCAGCATCCTCTGCATGCCTCTCATTGGACATGCTCATATCATGTACTGAGTACTTTACTCATATCACCTCATTCAGGCTTGGTGTAGTGTGCCCCCCACTCCCCAATACTTGAGACCAGAAGTATTTCAGATTAAGTTTTTCTGGAATGTTTGCATATACATAATGAGATACCTGGGGAAGGAGACCTACTCCTAAATGAAAACTTGATTTGTGACACACACACACACACACACACACACACACACACACACACACGCGCGCGCGCGCGCGCGCGCGCGCGCGCACGCACGCACGCACGCACGCACGCACGCACGCACGCACGCACGTGCGCCTGCTCAAAGCATTTCAGGTTTGGGGGTATTTCAGGTTTTGGGATCAGATATGCAACATCTGCACTATCTCAGACTCATAAGAATTATGTATGTGGTAGTTATAAGGGCTTTGATCTCATGTAGGAACATTACAAGGCATGTGTGGCAAGGTGCCAGTACTGGGCTAAGGTCTGGAAGCTGGAATTCAGGAAGACTCCTTGCTCCTTCATCTCCTAGACTACAGGGTTAAACATGAGAGGTCTGTCCTGCTCCAGTGCAGCAGTCCAGAGGGTGTGATGGAAGCAGGTAAGGGCCATATAGAGTGAGTCACCTACATAGGGTGAACCAGTATGACCAGGACAGAATAGCAAAACCACCAGAACCCAACCTGCTGGCATACATATAACCCAACCCCACTGGCACACACACAGAAACTCCACCCACTCCACACACATGCTCACAGTATAACAATAACTTTGGGGCATGTTGTAATCATCTTGGGTCCAAAATAATCACTGGCCAGGTGTTGTGCCTGGATTATCAACCTGATATTTTATGGCTATTGTACTGAGGTGCGGTGAGGTGCCACCTGGCACAGGCCGTCACTGCCCTCTTCAGCTGTGCAAACAGGAGACCCTGACATTCCTGGCACCTGAGTGGAGCCTGATGGGCAGTGGGTGGGACACACGTGGGTGGCCTCGCTCTGCAACTACTTTCCCACACTGTGAAATGCAGCTTCCGTGGAACCAAGAAACGTGGTGAAATTCTGTAAGGCAAATTTCCCCAAGGCTATCAGAGGTACCTGATATAGATTCTCTGGAAGGAGAAGTGCACATATTGTGGGCATTCATTTACACACATGTACACACACAAACACAACACACACAGATACACAAGCATGCCACCATGTACACAGCTCCCTTGAAATGAGATAGATGGTCTTCTGGTTGTTTTGTTCTAATACATTTGCAAAGATGTCAACCCAGGACACATCCCCAAGGCCAGTCACCGAAGCTGTGGATCAACCACTCACCTCTCTGAGTCAAAGTAGGAGTCTATGTAGGAATGTGGGGCACCTGCCACAGCGAAGTTACTGCTTCCAGTGTCCACAAGAATCTGTAGCTTTTGTTTTTTTAAGGAGAAAAGAAATGGAAAGCTTCATGTTATTTGAAGAAGCACAAAGCACAACAATTTATTGATTGGCAAAAGCTAATCTCCCTACTGATTTAGGGAGAAATGTTGTTAGAAAACGACATATAAAATTATATGAAAAACCCAACACAGCTCAGGAAGATGCTGCTACAACAGAGCCAAGTGGGATCTGCCTCAGATACATGGAAACCTTCCAAACACGTCTGTTAAACAAGGGGTGGAGGATTTCAAGTCACACAGCCAGTTCCTTAGTCACTCATGGGATTTTGCTCAGGTTCATCCCTGGCTGGGAAATTCTTGCTTTTCCAACTATTTCTTGGAGTATCAGATCACCATGGTCTCTGTTCCCCAGGAACCTCCCTCACTATTGGTTTCTCCTTCATCTCCCTGCTGAGTCCCCAAAGACACTCATCACAGTATCTCCTTACTAGAATCCATTTTCATTTCATGGGTGTTTTGCCTGAATGTATGTAAATGCACCACATGTGTGCCTACTATCCGTGGAGTTCAGAGCCCCTGGAACTGGAGTTACAGAGGGTTGTGAACTGCGGTGTGGGTGCTGGGAACTGAAACTGGGTTCTCTGCAAGACCAGTCTATGCTGATGACCACTGAGATTTGCTCCAGCAAACAGCTTTATTAAAGTCTAATTTTGGTGTAATGAAAAGGATGTATGCAATCCCGGGACTACAGGGGCTGGAGAAGAAGGATGGTGGATTGGAAGCTAATCTGGGCTACACAGTGAGACCCTGTCTCTAACAAACAAAAACTCAAGTTGCCAGAGGTCTGATGGTGAGTTTGGGCAGGATCTACACCCAAGCCAAGACATCTGTAAAACCCCGATTATCCCTAAATGTCCATTTGTTCTCTTTGCCCTCTTCCCTGGGAGATGGCACTTTCTGTCTTCTATTAGAACAGGTGGGCTTCATCTGTTCTTTAGCATTCTGTAACCATGTGGTTTCTTCTATTTTGGCTCAGCTGCTTTTGAGATTTTTAGATGCTGTGGAATATCTGCTCTTTTCTATCACCAGGCTGTCCATCACTTGTCTCTGCTTCTCCTGATGGGCAGCTGAGGTACCTCTAGCTTCAGGCTGTTAGATAAGGCTGCCTGGACATTCCTGTCTTTTGGTAGATGTGTTTCTATTTCTCTTGGGAATAACACGTGCTGGGTCATAGGGTAGATGCCTTTAAATAAAAAGCCACGAGAACAGTTCCCCAGCATAAATGTAGGAGTTGTACCCCCATGGCAATGTGCTATGGTCCACTGGGCTCATGTGCTCCATGCCCCCCAATAAAAGTTAGTGGCCCTGGTCTTTTTATGTTTAGCCATCTAGTGGGTGCGGGATGCTATGTAATTTGCAGCTACCTGGTGGCTAATGACACTAGGATGTTGCCCTGTATGTTAATCGTTTGACTCATCTCTCCAGTAAACACTGGTCCCCAGAGGGTGGAGTGTGCCATTCACCCTCTCACACCTCACATCTATCCTCAGTCCAGACATGGACCAGCTGTCTAGTGAATAAACACAGACTTTAGAAACAAGCACAGAATAAATATTAAAGGTTTTAACATCAGAGTTTAGCAAACTACAGACAATGCTATTAGGTAGGTGAGTTTTAAATCCAAGACCACTCATCAACAATTTAACTCCTACCAGCCCCTCAGCTTGGCCAGGCCCAGAACTTTCTCTCACTTGACTCAGTTTCCCTACCTTCTCCTGGACCCCAGGATGCCACCCTTGCTGGGTTTTCCTCCTACTGACCCTCTCTCCACTTCACTGTCTGGCATCCTTTTGAATCTACTGGAGTTCGCACTCTGCCTCTCAGACCCTCAGGGACCCTAGGGGGTTTTCACCTGCTTGCAGTGTGTTGATGACCCTCAGGTTCACCTGCCCAACATCCCTGTCCCTGTGAGTGGAGCAATGTTTAGAAATGGGTCAGATGTGATCAAGTTAAGACAAAATCATTAGGTAGGGCCCTAATGCAGCACGACTGCATTCACTGTGAGAGGAAAATTCTCATAAAGACCGAGGCACAGGGGATGCCATGTGATGGCAGAGATAGGGTGGCCCAGGAGCTAGAAGAGGCAAGGCAGATCTACCCTTTGCATCAGAAGGAATGGTCCTTTCAACACCTTGATTTCAGATGTTTAGTCTCTTGAACTCAGAAAATACTCCTGGTGTTTTAAGCCACATAGTTTGTGGTACTGTGTGGTAGCACCCAGGAAGTAAATATACTTGACCAGAAAGGAATCTGCCAGATTCACAGGACTTTGCCATCTCAGTTAACATAGTCCTGTAACATTTGCTGAGGATAAACCTTCAATGTCTTCCCTCTCTCTTAGTCCCTACATTCCACCCAGCACCCAGTCCTATTGCATCCACCTTCTGGTTCCACCCACACCTGCCCACTTTGTACCACTTCCATGGGGACCATGGTGGCCCATGTCATTGCCACCTCTTGTCTTTTCCTAACCGTTGTCCCCACCTTCTTCCTCACTCTGCTCCCAGCCAGACTGCCCCTGGCCTGTTAAGTCGGAGCCTGTCACTTCTCTGTTCTTCTACCATTATCAGAGTCTCAATGCAAGTCCTTATGATGAACAACAAGCTGGTCTCCGGTAAGCCTTACCTCATGCCACACCAGCCCTGCTGACCATCAGGTTGTCCCCGGAACCCACAATCCTGTGTACCCATATGACATCACACTGCTTCTCTCAAGACATGTTGATGACACCTTCTTAATGGTGTGGTCCTGGCCACCCCTTTGAGCTTCCATCCCTGTCTCTGCATGGTCCACCCTGTTCCCTTTCCTCATTCCTGCTCCTATGGCACTACTGGTCATGTCCAGCCCCATAGCTGCGGAAAGATGTTCTATAACATCCACTGCATGTCCAGTGCCCTACAATAACATGTTCAGCCTCTCAAAAGCTCTCCAAGAACTATGACATCATCACCCTCATGTCACAGGTGGGGAAACAGGTACAGAGAGTCTGACCTTCTCAGTTATAGTGGCAGAATCGACGTTAGAGCCCAGCCAGTGTGACCCCAAATGTATTCTTAACCAACCAACTTCTCTCTAGGCATAGGAGCTCAGTGACTCACTCCATCCTGACAGTCTCATCGGCCTTTCATCTCAGGACTTTCTCTCAATGACAAGGCCTTTTGACATTGCCTCCCATTATGTCTCCAATGTACAGAAAAGAGCCAGGCACCAAGTAGTCACTTGAATAGTCACTGAATGGACAGTTCATTTATTCTCAAAGACACTAACTTTGCCCTTGGTACAGAGGTGAGACGAACTGAGAAAAATAAGCATGCTGGCCATGGAAATAGTCTAAGCATAGAAAGCGGTCGAGCTCGAACTCTGCAGCGATGGTCTGGGGCTGCTGGCTTCTCTCGCCTCTAGAGTTGTTTGGATTGATTTCAGATAGGAAAGAATGCAAAATAGATGTGTGCACATGAAATTCAATTCTTCAAGCCAAAGTTTGATGTTCACCAGTCCCAAGTCCCAAGCTACAATAGGGATTGTATCTGAGTGTCTCATAAACATACAATGGCCACCAAATAAATATCCTTTTATACTCAGTTGGTTCTGGCATCTAAGGCACTTGGTTCCAGGACCCTCTGCAGATATTAAAAAATCCACAGAGGCTCGAGTCAAGAAATAAAATGCTATACAACGGGCACAGGACCTATATACAACCCCATATACTTTATTTATTTACATTTTATTTATTTATTTAGAAACAGGGTCTCACTCTATAGCCCTGGCTATCCTGGAACTCACTATGCAAACCAAGTGGGTCTCAAACTCATAGAAATCCACCTGTCTCTGCCTCCTGAATGCTGAGATAAAAGGCATCTGCCACCAGACCTGGCCTCAAATACTTCAAATGGCTTATTTACAGTATCTAGCACAATGTCAGTTCTATGAAAATAGGTATGTTGTTTATGGAATAATGACAAGAAGTCTGTGTGTGGTCAACCCAAACAAAATCTGTGTGTGTACATGTGTGTGTGTATCTGTGAACATGTATGTGTGTATACATATATATATTATATATAACATATATGTGAACATGTTTGTGTGTACATGTGTATATAAGTGAACATGTGTGGAGGCCAGAGGTTAATGTCTGGTGTCTTCCTCAATTGTTTTCTGGTTTAGTTTTTGAGACAGAGTCTCTCACTGAACCTGGAGTGCCTTAATTCAGCTAGGCTGGCTGAGTAATCAGCTCCAGGGATTACTTGTTTCCACTATCCACATCCAAGGGCTGGAGTTATTAATGTGCACTACTGTGCCCAGGTTTTCATGTGGGTGTGACAGATCCAAACTTAGGTCCTCATGCCTGCATGGGACTTTATCAACCTAGCCATCTCTTTAGTCCTACATTTAAAAAAAATTGTGTGTGTGTCTGTGTACATACACTTTGTGGTAGTTTGAATAGGAATGGCCCCTGTAGGTCAGTGTATTTGAATGCTTGGTCATTAGGAGTGGTGCTACTTCACAGGAATTAGGAGGCGTGGCCTTGTTGGAGGACGTGTGTCAGTGGGAGTGGACTTTGGGGTTTCAAATGCCCAAGCCAGGTCCAGTCTCTCCTTCTGTCTCTGCCTGCTGCCTGTAGATCCAGATGCATAGTTCTCAGCTACTCTCCAGCACCATGTCTGCCTGCATGTCACCGTGCTTCCTGCCATGATGACAATGGACTAAACCTCTGAGCTGTAAGCCAGCCTCAATTAAATGCTTTCTTCTATAAGAGTTGCCGTGGTCATTGTGTCTCTTCACAGCCACAGAGTACTGACTAAGACACACTTCCTTGTGAGTTTTGCTCCTCTCCTCCCATCATGTGGGTATCAGGGAGTGAACTCAGGTTGCCATGTTTGGCAACGGGAACTCTTACTTCTGTAGAGCCATCCTACTGGCTCCTGGGTTTACTTTTGAGAGCTGTATTTCCCACAATGGCTGAGGCATCCTATGAGGAAGTAAGTTCATCACCTCCTGCCAGCCAGGATCCAAACTCGGTTCACCCAGCTCTCAAATGACCAGCTTCTGTGCTGCGTCCTGAGGGTCTCTCAGGGGAACTCAGCCCGCACCCCAGGATGGGTGCCATCTTCTCCAGGCACTTCCACATTCCCAGATGCCTCACTGAGGTCTTCACGCTGGAGCGATGGCTTGCTTAGGTTTTGTAGACCTGGGTGACTTTTGTGGATTCCTCACTTTATGGATATTTTTCCAGTGTCTTTCAACACCCAGCACCTGATGAGAAATCCAAGGCCTCTCTTACTTTTCCTCATTACACAGTGATTTTCTTTTCCCCCTTGGATACCTGAAAATTTCTTTAGCTGCAAAGCTCCATTGATGCATCTTAATACAGATAGGCTTGGTTCAATTCTCCCAAGCCATGGGGCCTAAATTTCCACTGGCAGCCATACAACTTACCAGAAACTGGGTACCAGAAACAGCATACACTTGTAACATGAATTGCTAAACAATTCTTATTAATAGAAATAAATAATTCTTATTAATAGAAAACCCAGAGTCAGATATTGTTGTGAAAGTTGAAAGATCAGAGAAACAGAACAAGCCAGCCACGTTCTTACCTCTACAAAACCCTCAGCCTCAAGAGAGTGAGTTCCTGTTTTCTCATGCCTTATATATCTTTCTCTGCCCAGACATCACTTCCTAGGATTAAAGGCCTGTGTGCTTCCCAAGCAAAGGCATGAGGTCTCAAGTGTTGGGATTAAAAGTATGTTCCACCATACCTGGTTCTGTTCCCAGTGTGGGAGATCCCAAGTGATAGGATGAAGGGTGTGTGCCATCACTGTCTGGCCTCTATGTCTAATCTAGTGGCTAGCTCTGTCCTTTGATCCCCAGATAAGTTTTATTGGGATGCACAATATATCACAACATATGCTTATTCTTAGAGTGCTGGAAGCCAGACAATGAAAGTCAGGTATAGGGAGAGATCCCCTGAGAAGGGTCCTTCCTGCCTCTTTGGCCTCTGCTCAGCACCCCCAAGCCTCAGGCTGTTAGGAAAATGTTAGGTCTCCTATTCACTCTGTTGTGACAGTTGCTGTGACTTGCTTTAGAAACCTGCCATCCCATCACATTGTCCATCTTCAAGGTGGCTGTTTGTGTCTACTCACTGTCTGCAGAACCAGCTTCTGTGCCCTGTTATTTGCCACCTTAAGGGTAACACAGGAGCAAAAGTCAAATACATGGTACATGTGGAAGAAGAGAGAGAGGCCCATCATGGGAAGGGGCTTTGAAATAATGCCTGTCCAGCACCAAGGCTACTTGTTACCATCTAGGGGTCTTGGTTGGTTTTTGCTCTATCAGTTAAGAAATTAAAAGGCAGGAAAAATCTCAAGCACAATTGGTAGCAGTAGGGGAAATCTCAGACACAGCAGACAGAATTACTTGGTAACGACAGGCTTTTATTAGGGGTGAGGAAACACAGAATGACTCTCTACAGAGGGGAGACTTAGGAGCTCAGAATCTTTTTTCCTTGAGGGTTGGGGAGTCTAAGGGTCTTTGAGAGGTCTTCCTCCCCTAATTTAGAGTTGGTCCCAAAGACAGGGAGGCAGATAGGCTCACAACTATGAGATAAACATGTCCCAATCTGGCCTTGAACTTGTCAGAGAGGTCTATTGGCAGAGGGGCTCAATTGGTATGAGAAAAAGCCCTCCAGACCATTAGGTCTTTGTTTCCAGTCAAAAGTATGAGGAATAAGCCAGAAGTTCGTTGTTTTTATTATCTATCTGTGGCTTCGCTCTCTCTTTGGCTGCCCATCAGGGACCTGTTTTAAGTTGACCAGCAGTCGCCCATCAACTCTGCCACAGCAGATTCATGTAACCAACAGACCCAAGTGCTCTTGGGTCCTGGGCGGGAGATGATGCTTGAAGTTGCTTGGGCAGAAGGGATAGAGAGCTGAAGGACTGAGAGAAAGCAACAGAGCCCCTGAGCACTTGGGATTGTCTCCTGAGGCAACCAGGAATGGCAGACTTCTGGAAGAGAAGAGGCTGTCAGAGAAGAGACAAGTCACCTAAAAACAGTAAGTAACCAGCTGCATGGCAGTGAGGAATACTGTCTCTTGATCATTAAAAAGTTATAGACAATAAAAGCCATAGATTCTTGAACAAGAATGGCTGTCTCCCACGGCCACTGTTAGGCCACAGCCAAATGTCTCTGGGGTCTCACTGGCAACCATGCACCCAACAGCAGGCAAGAAGCCTGTAAAATGCCAGCCTGACCCAGAATCGTGCTCTTTCTGCGTGCTGCCAGGCAGCCTGGCATTCCATATTCATGCTGACTACTCCTGCATGTCTAGGCCCAGGCAGGGCAGCAGCAAGATCATTGTCTTCCACACAATGGTCCCAGTGATGGGAGCTTTCTCAGTTGCCATTCCAGCCTTTCTCCAGGGTCTGGAATTCCTCCTAGCCTCCGCAGGCTCCCATGAACACAGCTCTTTCATACCCCCATCCTTGCTTCTGCCCCTCTGCTCTCTGTCCTCCCCCAAGGACAGAGGGAACCAACCCAAACAAAAACTCATGCGACTCCAACCATTTCTTACTGCTGCCCAGGCCTTCTGTGCTACCATGTTTTCCCAGCAAGTTTAGCACAAGTCTGCTCAATTCAGAGGTAGGGCCCCACATGCAAGTTACCCCCGCCCCTGACCAGTGCTTGTTCCTAGAGTATGCTGCAGAAGAGAGATTGCCCAGAATAGATAAGTATTATGTTTTGAATGTAAATGTCCCCCATCGGCTCATGTGTCTAAAACTTGGTCTCCATCTGGTGGCACTGTCTTGGGAAGGTAAGTCCCTCCCTGGGTGACCTAGGCCAGTGGAAGCCTTGAGAGTTTATAGCACAGCCCAACTTCTGGCCTGAGTTTTCTGCTTCCACTGTCACATGACTAGTTGCCACTGTCCCCACCAACATGGACCAAGCTACTTCAGGCTCCAGGCCTCTGCACAACACACATACACCAGAAAAGTTCGCCAATGCCTCAGAGCTCCAGACTCATGCACACTTTGAACCCTTTGCTCATGTGGCCTCCAGATAGCACCAAAACCCATGATGCTTCAGAAATATTCCACCATCATCCTGCCTGTCTGCCATAGGTATCCCTTCACCTGTCATTTTATGGTGAGGATTCTGTGCCCTAGATCTGGCCTGGCCCACTGTTACCACACTGAAGTCTAATTTTTCCAGGTGACAGTCCCAGTGTTTGGTACCCTCCCTGACACAAGGCCCATGTGAGGGTCAGGAGACACAAACATGAGGTCGACTCAAACAAACTTCACTTTACATTCCATTAGGTCCTGAAGGTTTTGGACCTCTTCCCCATTTCATGTATTGAAACTTAGCCTCTGGTGTGCTTGCGGAGCAGGACCTTTGGTAGGTGAGTGAGTGGGTGGGTGAGTGGGTGGGTGAGTGGGTGGGTGAGTGGGTGGGTAAGGAGCTGCGTAGGTGAGTGGTGAGACCACAAGAGGGAGCCTCACAAATGGGATGAGTGTTGTTATAAAGCCTTCAGAGAGTGTCTCCCCTTCTTCTGTTGCCTCAAGAAGGTAAGGCCTCTACAACCAGGAACCAGACACCTTGGCCTTGGTTGAACTTCCAGAACATAAGAAATGAATGTATGCTGTTAAGAAGCACCCAGCCTGGGTATTTGTTATTGTAGCCTCAGATGAGAACAAATGTCCCTTAATCAGGAGGCCAGAATGGAAAAAATAAGGACAGTTATGAGAACCATGTGATGAGCCACAGGCCTGCCTCCTGCTGCAAACCAGCACGTATCTTCCTGCCTGCACCCTCCTAATCTTCAGTGATGCATTGGGCAATAACCCCACAGAGAGCCATTTGCTAATTGCCGCAATAAGGTAAAATGTGGCATTAAAGGGAAAAACTGGGTGATTCATCCAATTAGTGATGAGCCCAAGATTTCTCAGATACCACTGTCTCTTTCCCAGCAGGTTAATAGATGCGGAAAGCAGCAGATAATTTAAATAATGGCTCATTTAACACAATGGTTCCTAATTGTATTACTAGCCCATCTGCTGGAGTCTGTCAGCCAGCCCATCCCACAGCACCCACCTTGGCCTTCCTGCCCTGCCACTGGGGCTGTTTACCCACATTCATTTATGGGGGTGGGGGGCGTTGCAGGCACTGATTTCCTTAATCGGGTTCTTCCAAAGCTCCCATTCTAGAAATGAATCTCATAGACTTAAACACATCTTGATAAAGAAAGCAAAAATAATTGCCATGTACCATTTTGCCACAACCCCAGATTATTACTTTTTTTTTTTTTAACAAAGGGGAAAAAAAGATCATTTTCAAAGAGTGCCACTTAACATAAACAGATGTTGCTGAACTTGGCTGAGAGAAGGCTGGTTAGGTTACACAGTTTTCTCCGGCTGTGTCGCACATTGTTAGATTCTGCTCTTGTGACACTGGGTCCCTACTAGAAAGACACATGTTGAGGGACATGTGTCCCCAGCTGCTACCAACTGGGGGCTCAGCTGCATCATCTTTATCTGGGTCCCACTTTCCTGAGGAATGTCTGGTATCAACAGGCGAAGGCAGGCTGAAAAGGCAGCACTCAGGGTGCAGAAGGCACTTGCTCTCAGAACCTAAGAAATCACTCAAAACCTGAACCCCATCCTGGACCTGGAGCTGATGCTAGCCTTGCAGAGGAGCAGAGACCTCCATACCCTCTTGCTGATGGTTAGAGAGCTACGGGAGTCTGGAAACTTTGGGAACAACTCATCCTGGTTATTGGGAGTACAAAAGACAAATTTTTAGGGTAGAGAAAGAGTCTATACCAAACCTACAGCCAAGGCTCAGGAACATGTAGGCAATGAGTCAGCTTTGAAGGATCCACTGACAAATTTAAGTTCATCTTACAGCTATGGACTCAATGCATACCTTGCAAGTGTTCTCTAAGAGAAAGCACTGATTAGGCCTGGATTTGAACCCCAGATTAACCTGCTACTGGCTGTGTAATCTTTGAGGTCTACACACCCTCTCCAAGCCTTGGTATGTAAGGATCACATGAGTGTCGTGGCTATAGAAGTGCCTTGCTGAATTTTGGATTCTTGAAGACATTAAATGATGTTGTTTAGAATTCCTCCACAACTGACCTCGCTGCCCAAACTGACTGTATCAAGGTATCCATCACACCTCCTCCTCCCTGCTTTGAGGCTGGGGCAGGCCAGAAGTCCTGGGCTGGTTGTGATTGGTATACTCAGCAGTTTTCCCATGGGACACAGGTCTGGTCCTGTGGCAGACAGTAGAGGAATGGGTGGAGCCATGCCATGGAACCTCTGGGAGTGACCTGTGTCAGGGGAGCACTTGTCCATGGCTGGACCACAGCTGAGTTCCTTCTAGAACATCTATCCAAGGACTAGGCAGACTGTGGTCACAATGCCTGCTCTTCCTTCCCTACCCTGGTCAGGGCCCTCAGTCACCCTAATTCCCTGCTACTCTAGCTCCTTCTATCTGTTCCCTCTCTCAGCCAACACTTCTGTTAAGCCCATGTGTCTCTCTATTGCAATTCTAGCATCTCTGTGAGAGTGTCACTTGTTCCTTCTCCCCACCAAGTACCAAACGGTATCTTCCTATCCTGAGCTCTAGACACAGCAAGTGCTCCATAGTACTTACCAGAGGATGGAGGGTGGGTGAGTGGATGGATGGAGGGAGGGATGGGTGGATGAGAGAATGAAAGGATGGGTAAATGGGTAGATGAATAGAAGGAAAGATGGGTGGTAACCTCCTCTCTGAGGCTATCCTGCCCAAGAAACTCAAGGCTAATGAGTTTGAACTCTCAGCCCAGGCATGTCTCAGGCTGGACACCCTCCCATGGTTTTGGTGAGCTCTGGGGTCTTGCAGCCGCAATGACTTTCTGACCTGGGGTGCTTCTCCCATTGAGCTCCTACTTGCCTCGCACAGCACCTGTGGCTTTACCCTGCTGGGTTCTGCTCAGGCATAGAACCCACTCCTCTGATGGTAGATGGCTAGGGGAGTATGTAGGGTAGGGTGGCAAGACACGCCATCCTTAACAGCCTCACTGCCACCTGCACCCCACCTGTGGTCATGTCTCCCTCCGAACCTACCCACTGCATTCCTTACCTACCCTGGTCCTCAGCACACACACCAGGTTGGCTCTTCTTAGGAAAGTGAGGAGTCACTACTAATGGCTGTGGAATTTATTTTCTGAGGGATTAAACTGTTCTAAAGCTGAGTTGATGGCTATACAGCTTTGTGTATACACTAAATACTACTGGAGCATAGATTTAATTGGATACTTTGGATAATATGTAAATGTCATCTTAAATCATTTTTTAAAATATACAAAAGCAAATTAAAAACACAAAATAAGTTAGAAATAAAGTTTAAAAGACTCTTCTCTACTGAGGGATATCCAGGTCTACTGGATAACTGGAACCTAGGAAACCTTTCTCCCATGAGTGGGAGCAGCAGATTCATTTCCCATAGATGGCAAATTACATAAGCCTCACCCCTGCTTTAGAGAGTCTGTGATGGCTAATTTTGGCTGTCAACTTGACACATCTAGGAAGAGGAAACCTCAATTGGAGAACTGCTTCCATTATAATGGCCTGTAGATATCTATGGGACATTTCATAATTAATGTAGGAGAGCCCAGTCACTGTGAGTGGTACCATCCCTAGGCAGGTAGGCCTGAGCTATATATTAAAGGTAGCTGAGCAACCCAGGGGGAACTAGCCAATAGGCACCTTCCTCCATTGTTCCTATGTCTGTCCCTACTTGAGGTCCTGACTTCCCTCTAATGCAGTGGTTCTCAACCTTCCTAATGCTGTAACCCTTTAGTACAGTTCCTCACACTGTGGTGACCCCAACCATAAAATTATTTTGTTGCTACTTCATAACTGTAATTTTGCTACTGTCATGTGCAACGTAAATATTTGAAATGAAGGATATCTGATATGCCACCCCTGTGTGTGTAATGACCCACAGGTTGAGAACCACAGCTCTAATGGATTATAACCTGTAAGATGAAATAGAAATAAAACCTTCCCTCCCTACGTTGCTTTTGGTAAGTTTTTTATCACAGCACCAGAAGAGCAAACTAGAAAAGATCAACAGGACTTTCAACCCTTTCAATCCTCAGGGATGAGTGGGCAATCTAGAAATGCCTAGGTGGAGACTGTGACAGCCTTCACTATGCAAAGAAATAAGTAACAGTCCTCTAAGCCTACTGTACTTAGATGTACCCAAAGGCTCCAATCAGCCACTCAGGATGCTAGGATGGAGACAATGACCACAGGTTCCCTTTGCAACAGGCAAGACCCTGAGATCCCAAGAACATGACATGGCAGCTCATGGCTGCCTGACTAGGGACGGGCAATGCGAAGCAGGCTAGGTCCAAAGGCCCTCTCACCAATGGGCTCAATGTCACTGCCTCATGGACATAGAAAGGAAGCATGGACTGGAAGGGGAGATGTTATAAGAGGCCTCATGTTCACCCAGCTTCCCTTGTGTGATGAAGTGAATGGGGGCTAGATGTGTCTCTCTGTTTGGTTTGTCCATTCTGCTCCTAGACAACCTTCTCTGGGAAGGAAGGACATGAGGGCAGGAGGCTCTGCAGAAGAAAACAAAGAGCCCTCTCTCCAGAGGACCTCCTGGGGTTGCAAAGTTTCTCAGAGCCTCTGAGATTACACTTGGCCTCCTCTGCAGGGTATGAGCCTACTAATAAAAAAAGAATGTGGACAGACATTGCCAGTCATGAGTCTGTCACAAGGCTGGACTCCATTCACCTCTACCAACAAAAACAAGGATCCATTTCCCACAGAAAAGAAAGTCGTCTCTAAACCACTGTAAAGAAAGTATTAAAAAGACAAAAGACACCCTGTCCTCAGTTTGGTGGCACTGGGGACAGACACAGTGGTTTCTTGAGCCTTTTCTTTCCAAGAAGACAAGCCAGCACCTCCCAAGCCTTCAAAAACCTGTTAGACATTTTCAGGGGTTTAGGAGATGTCATTTATGCCTAGAAATGACTTCCTCCGTTCACTTTTCAGGGGCTTAAACACACTTTCCTCCACACTGTGATTGTTTTTGTTTCCCAGGGGTCCTTTTTCACTTTAAACCTCTTGGGAGACAAACTTTCCCTAGAAGGACACAGTTAATTTTCTCCAGTTCCCAACATTCAAATATTGTCATAGTTTTCAGTAAATGTTACAAAAGAGAGACAGAGTACACACACCCACCTCTATAGCGGAAAATTCCTTTAAAAATATTACACCTTGAAATTATTTTAGGGATTTGTTTTTATTACAGTGGAATACACAGAACATAAAATGTCCAGCCCAGTGCCATTCCACACTGTGGTGTATGTGAGCATCACTTCCAACTCTGTCCAGAACAGAAGGCTTAATCCTGCAAAACTGAAGCTCCACCTCCATCAAACCATCTCCCACTCACACTGCTCCTGCTGGTAGCCACCTTTATACTTTATGTTTATAAGTCTGACTATTCTAGGACCACATATATGAATGAAATGCCTTTGGAGACTGGCTGACTTCACTGAGCACAGTGTCCCTGAGGCTTGAGGCTTGCCTATTTACCCAAGATGTAGCAAGTGTCAGAATTCCTTATGTTCAGTTTGGTGATCTTCATACACTGTTGTAGCTGAGTACCTATATTGCTGCATTGAAATGTTGTTAGTCCTCACAATGAATGGTGTGAGGAGGAGGCACCTAGGGCAGTTATTACCTGTGGGCTATAAACCCATAATGAGACCATCTTCTTTTAAAGAAAACCCCGAGAGAGCTCTCTTGCCTTCTTCTGCTACTCAAGGGTATGAGAAGTTAGCAGGCAATGACCTGAAAGAAAACTCTCATCAGCACCTGACCACACTGGCACTGTGTCCTTGGATCTAAGTGTCCAGAACATTGAGACCTGAATCTACTTTTAATAAGAAACCCAGTCTGTATCATTTTGTTACAGCAGCCTGATCTAAAGCACACTGATAGACATTTTTCAATCCACTCATCTGTCTGTTAGTATATACTTGGATGGCTTCCATCCTTTTGTTACCATGAAAGATACCACTGTGGACATGAATATGTAAATAACTCTTGGAGACCCCACTTTCAACTCTTTGGTGGAAGCTCAATTGTTCAATAAATAGTGAGCAAGCTACCAGGTCTTCATATCATAATGACGACGGGAATCTGGGGCCCTCTTCCTAACAGTCACGACCTTATGTGGTGATATATTGTGTGTACTCTAATAAACTTTGCCTAAAGATCAGAGGACAGAACAAGTCACTAGATTAAACATAGATGCCAGGCAGTGGTGGGACACACCTTTAATCCTAGCACTCAGGAGGCAGAGATCCGTTTGGATCTCTGTGAGTTCAAAGCCACCCTGAATTACATGAGATTGATTCTGTCTAGGAGAGAAACAGCCAGGCAGTCATGGCACACACCTTTAATCCCAGTACTGGGAAGCACACATGCCTTTAATCCCAGGAAGTGATGGCTGGGCGAAGAAAGGTATACAAGGCATGAAGAGACAGGAACTAAAAGCTTTTTCAAGCTGAGGATTCCTAGAGGTGAGATGTGACAGTGGTTTGTTCCTTTGCCTTTCTGATCTTTCAGCATTTACCCCAATATCTGGCTCTGGGTTTTTTATTGTAAGACCTTTAGAAATTCAAACAACCTTACATGAGGATAAAGGGCCAGTCTTTTCTTCAGTTAATTTTGAATTAGATATGGGAAAAGGAAGAACCCAAATACATTTCACTGAATATTATACAGTGACCCACAGGTACAATTTCCAAGCTCTTTTCTCTGCCAGTAGACTCTTTCTCTCTCTCCTTCTCTCTCTCTCTCTCTCTCTCTCTCTCTCTCTCTCTCTCTCTCTCTCTCTCTCTCTTTGTATGTGTCCTTCTATTTTAATTTTTATTTTGTTAAAATAGGGTCTCACTATATAGCCCCAGTTATTCTGGAACTCAATATATAAACCAGGCTAGCCTCTAGGTTACAGAGCTCTTCCAGCTTCTGCCTTCTAAGTGCTAGGATTAAAAGTGTGCACTAACATGCCTAGCTAATTACCTATCTTTATGGCATTTTCCAAGGCAACATAACCAAATTTAATATGTAGAACACAAGAGAAGTGGAAGTAAATTTTGTAATGGAGTAGACTACCAATCTCCCTCCCTCCCTCCCTCCCTCCCTCCCTCCCTCCCTCCCTCTCTCTGGTGTAAACCAGAGGACAACATTGGCTGTCATTCCTTAGACACTGTTCAAACTGATGTTTTTGTTTAAGACAGGGTCTCTCACTGGCCTGAATACTGCCAAGTTGACTAGACTGACTGGCCAGTGAGTCACAAGGACTGTCCTGTGTATGTCTCCCAGAACTAGGACTATAGATATGCACCACTATGGCCTGCCTCTTCTATTATTTCCTACTATATTTAAGACCAACCTGCTGATGGGCCTTTGGGAATTTGATTTTATCTATGGAAATACATCCAAAAATACGGACTATCACTAAGTGCCTTGAAATCACAGAATGGCTGCAGGTTCTAAGTGTCAAAAATGAACAGATACCTCTTGCTGCACTGCTGACTTATTCCAGAATGGTGTCTGCTAATCCAGAGCCCAGGCTCCTCTGCATGGGCTCTGCTGACCCTGCTTACAGTGGAATCTTTCAAACACACCTGCCCCCTCTTATATCCATCTCTCCTCACGCCTCTCTGCTCAGCCAAACTTGGAATGAGTAACACAGATAGGCTGCTCTTTGCAATCTGCCTCCCTCTGCCAACTCCAAGCCAGCTACTTAAGAAACAGACTATTTCTATGTGGCTCATAAAAGACTTTTTCCTTTTCTCTCTTTTTTCTTTTTTGTTAAGCTCACAAGAAAAGAAAAAAAAATTTAATGGGCATATGGTGATCAAAGATGCCATTTTTCTGCTCAGAGTTGTCTTTTTTAAGACCTTCCAAGTAAATTCTTTTCAGGATAGTCACAAGGGTCCCATAGGCACCTACATATCTTTATGGCATCCAGATACTTTGAAAGAATACAAACCCAAAAGAGAAACAGCAGATGCATCCCTCTTTTGCATCCATACAGGTTAAATACAAATGTCTTCCCAATTACAGTAAAGAAAAATTACATGGAGATCTTCTAGAACATTACAGATATGAAAGAAACAAAGATGACCTGGAGAAAACATTACAACATATAAACATTGGCAGACTCTTAGCCACACACCCTGGATAACTCCTACATCATTGGTACACACATCTGAGGAGCCACTGACAGTTCCCAGCTGCACCCCAGCTCCAGGCCTTCTCTTGGATGCTGGCCCTTCCCTCCTGCCTTCCATCCTTCTCTTCATCTTCATTCTCTACTCCCCAGCCAGAACAAGCCCTACCTGCTTATAAGAAGGATGCAATAATCCCCATCTTAACGTTTTCTCCCCTGACACTGTCTCCAGTCCTGGCCCCATTTCTCTGTTCTTGACAGCAACTCTCTGGAGAGAAATGACTGGACTCCTAGGTGCCAGATCCTCTCCCTGTTCTTTCACTTGAGCCCAACACCCCATGAAAACAGCTCTTTCCCACCAACAATGACCCTCAGAGTGTTACACTAGCCACAGGACTCTCTCTCCCTCTGCCCACCACTGGACTGGCATCTCCAAGTGCTCTCACTTCCCTCTGCTTCCAGGACACTGTGACACTCTGGTTTGCCTCCTGCCTCTGACCGTTCCTTCTCAGGGCCTATGGTGATCCCATCTCACCACCACATCTGAGCTTGAGATGTCCCAGGGACCATGCTATGCCCCATCTCCTCTCTGTCTAGGCTGGTACCATGGAGGAGTGTGTGTGTGTATACCCATCCCTACACAGAGAACTCCTAGATTTGGTGTCTGTCTGGGACACTTGGCGTGAGTCCCAGAAGCAGATCCAGCTGCCTATGGACTCTCAAGTGCCTCAAAAGGCACCTCAGTTTTGCATTTCAAAAGTACCCACGGTGATCATGCCCCCTTTCTCCAACCTTCTCCCCCACAATTTACCCACCATGAGGTCCAAATGGCCTCCTTGGAATCTTCTGACATGTAAGCTCATATCTGCCCCAGGGCCTTCTCACTAGCTGTTCCTTCTGCTTATCTCCCCCACCATCTGTACACAGCGTGACACATCTCTACTCCTTTACTCCTGTCTATATCATAATGTTTCCCAAAGCCTCTACCATCACCTTCACACAGTATGTCCAGAACAGGCTGTTTTGTCTGTCCCTCCCCACCGGCAGGTAAGCTCCAGGAAGGCAGGACTTCTGCTTACCTGCTCACTGTTGTGTGCTCCCTGCCCTGCACAGGCCAGGCCAATGCAAGTGCTTATCGGCTATTTGTGGACTACATTTGTTCACATGGGGTGTCACAGTAGCTGCCTGACCCAATTTAATTAGAGTTTATTAAGAATGAAAGTCAAAGAATTGAAAGGAACTTAGGGGGGTCATCATTTTGTCCTGGCTGATTATTACAATCACCCCAGGAATTTGCAAGAGAGGTATGAAATGTCTAACACAGAGAACACAGCTGGTGTCTGGGCTATAATAGGTTCCCAGGAGAATAATGGCAGCCAGGTGTGGATGGCCCTGATGGGACCAGATCCCACAATGCAGCACTCCTGTTGAGTTACCACTGATGGTCCAACCAACTTCTGTTGATATCCTCAGCAGCTGAGTGTATTCAGCACACTGGTCTCACAATATTCCCTCTTTATCAGTTTAATTCAGTATTTACTGAGCCCCACTCTATGCTAGAAGCCTTGTCATCCTGGGACAAATAGTTGATAAGAAGGACTCAGAGTCTGTCTCTAAGAAAATCTAGTTAGCTCTTTCATAGCCCTGACTGCTCTCCAGATGACCCACAGTGATTCACTCTTGATTGGCAGCTTTTGGCACCAGCCTCTACTTGTGGGGTTGAGAGAGGCAAGTTGCACACTCCTTGGAGTGACCAGGTATTGGACATGTGACACCGTGGTTCTGGATCAGTCTGAGATGGTTAATCTCAATTGTCAACTTGACAAGGTCTAGAACCAACTGGTAGATGGCCTCTGGGTATACCTATGGAGGGTTGATTAGGTGAGTTGAAGTGGGAACATCCACCCATGGTGGGTGGCACCATTCCCTAGGCCAGAACCCTGGATTGTATAGAAAGGATAATGTGAGCTGAACACAAGCATTTATTTCCCTTCACTTCCTGAATACAAATGTCACCAGCTGCCTTATGCCCTGTTGCTAGGACTTCCCTGCCCCTGGACTGTACCCTTGGTCTGGGAGTCAAAATAAATTCTTCCTCTCTTAGGTTGCCCTTGTCAGGATATTTTAACCTAACAATAGGAAAAATAATTAATTCAAGATCCCTTTTGCAGTCAGCTCCCAGCCTTCAACTACCTCCACAACCCACTAATCAAATATATAACTATAGTCACATGCTGTGCAAGTATATTTTAATCAACAACATACAACGTATACCACCGTGGGTCCCTAAGGTTATAATGGAGCTGGTAATGATAATTCCTATCACCTGGTGACATGGCTGGTCTCACAATCCATATGCAATTCATTCCTTCAGTATCTGCCGGCAGTGTTGGTATAAACAGATCTACTGAACTCATGCAATTATGCACAGTACATCAATGACTGTGCTATTAAGCAATTATATACTAGTTTATATAGTAACACATTCTACTTTTTAAAAAGGATTCATTATTTAATTTTGTAAAGATTTTATTTTGTAAAGATTCATTTTTGTTTTAGGTATATGGGTGTTTTGCCTATATGTATGTCTGTGTATCAGATGCATGCTTAGTGCCCTTGATACCAGAAGAAGTCTTCAAGTCCCCTGGAACTAGAGTTAGAGGTGGTTGTGAACCACTGTGTGAGTGCTGGGAATTGAACCCAGATCCTTTGGAAGAGTAGCCAGTGTTCTTAACTGCTGAGTCATTTCTCCAGGCCCTATTTAATTATTTTAATTAGAATTATATGTGTGTTTCTGTGTGGGTATGTTCACATGAGGGCAGGTACTCATGAAAGCCAGAAGAGGGTGTAGGAACCTGTGGAACTGGAGCTGCAGATGGTTTCGAGCCACATGATATGAGTGCTGGGAACTGAACTTGGATCCTCTGCAAGAGCAGCTAATGTTCGTAACTACTGGGCCATCTCCCTAGCTCCACATGCACCATTTTGAGTCACTGTTTCAGAGTGTACTCCTTTATAACAATAACAGCTTGCTGTGTCATATCAACAGCAGTTTTATGCATCTAATGCTCACCTCGGGAAACTGACGTGCACCATGCAGGTTTGAGTGAGTATACTATTGCATGTTCTAACAAGGATGAAATTGCCTAGCAACTGTTTCTATCCACGGTCCAACTGTACTTCTGCTGACATTCTCAGTAACAGAATATATTCACTAAGGAGTAACGAATACGTTTCTCAGAACATATCCCCGCTGTCAAGTGACACATGATAGTATTGATTTCCATACATGTTATCTAAGCACAATCCATACCATGACATATACCCTTCAAAGTCATGGCTGATCATCATGAAGGCTTTGAAATCACTCATTGTGAAGACTGTGTTTTATAATTTCCTAGAACACTGACATTTTTATAAAAGCTCATGTCGGACAAAGATAGGATTTCCTCTTAAACTTTTCTTAGCACAAAGGCCTTGGAAAAAGGCTCAGTCAGTAAAGTATTCACTGTGCAAGCATGAAGGTGTGAGAACCCACATAAGAAAAAAAGCTGGGCACAGTGCTGTGTGCTTATAATCCCAGAACTGGAAAGGCAGAGGCAGGTGGGATCTTGGAACTTGCTGGCCAGTCAGCTTGGCCTATTTGTTGAGTGCTAAGCCATTGAGAGATCCTGTCTCAAGAAACAACAAAACAAAAAGGTGGGAAGAGCCTTTATGGTAACACCCAAGGTTGTCCTCTGGCCTCTACATGCACGTATACACACATGCATGTATACCTGCACACACACACACACACACACACACACACACACACACACACACACACACACTCACCCCCCCACACACACTCACAGTAATTGCTTAGCACTCCAATACTCCTATCCCATTCCATCCAGAGCTGCCAGCACTCAGCATTACCCAGAGACTTAAAAACAATGGAATTTAAGTTTTAAGCATTGATAATTACCCTAAAAATCTCTGTGGCTGCTAGTCCGGAAATACTGGTTACTGTTTGACATGACCAAAATTGACTCAAATTTTATTTCCTCTGCTGCCAAACAGATTTCTTTTAGAAAAGGCCTTAAGTGCAGACTTGGAGAATAAGATTTAGCCACCCAATCTTCTGCACTCTGATTTATACACAGAAGAACCTCACAGGTGGGGAGAACATGAGGATGCTCCTAGCCAGCCAGCCCCTTATGCCTTTCAGCTCCTGGACAAAGTGAAGATCTGAGTCGGCTGCCCTGTCCTTGTAAATCTTCTCTTCCTGGAGGAGGCTGCTGGGCTTGGAGATCAATGAGCTGCTAAGACGCAGGCGACATTCGGAACGTCACATCTGAAAGCCTGATGCTTTTAAGTGCCGGGTTTTGTACCAAACACTCCAATCCTTTTTGTTTCAAGTGCTCAGAGCTCAGGCAGCCAGACAGCCCTGGCTCTTGGATGATTGGCTATAAAAGAAGCCATAAATTTCAGATTCACCAGAATGTCACGATTTTGCCCCAAGTGGATGTATCTTGATTCGTAAAAAACAAATAACTTTAACTCTATTAAGTTTCTCTTAAAACTTCGCCTGGTGTGATGGGAGTGAAATGGCTTCTGGTGCCTGGTGGCTGATGGGTAAATTTCTGTGATGTCTAACATACAGAACAAAGACGTCCTCACAACACAGAAAGGAAGGCTAGGGGGAGACTGGAGCATAGGGAACTTGGGTCCTATAGTCCTGGGAGACGCCCCTCCTTCTCCTGTCAAGGCGAAATGGTGTGGTGGGTAACACTGGGAACCAGGTGGCTTCTGCAATGGAGGACATAAGGGTACAAGGATGGGGATATAACTGGAGGGGTCACCAGGACCCAAGAGCTGGGACAGAAGTGGGTATGAGTCTGCTGGTGCTGCTGCAACCCGATGCCACAGACCTGGGCTCACACTAGAGCAGTGTTATGCACCCTGGGAGTTGAAACCCAAGGTCGAGGAGCAGGCAGGTAGCTCCCCTTGTCTTATACATGGCTGTCCTCTGTATGCACATGTCATGTGGTGTCCCGATTTTTTCTCATAAGGACAACTGGCAGACAAGATCAGGGCCACCCCACTGACTTCCTTTTACTTAATCACCTCTTTAAAGACCCTGTCTCTCAACAGTGATGTTCTAAGGCAGTGCTAGCTAAGACTTCTGAATTTAGGGGCCACAAATTACTCACAGGTTGGGAGTAGTTAATACAGCACAGAGATATGACCCTGAGATCTGGCTAACAGCATGGTTTCAACCAATCCAAGATCTCATACACGCATGTACACAGACAGCCAAAAATTCAGTAAGAGATGGCAACCATGAGGAGAATGGATACGAAACCCTTGGGTTCATTGCTTGTCTGAGTCTCTGCAGCTCCTGAACTTTGAATTGATGTGAACCCCAAATCTTACATTAACTTAGAAGTTGAATCAAGTTGATTCTCATTGTTATTAGGACAGAGAGAAATTCACCAGACACTTCCTGGGAAGCCATTTTTTAAGGGAAGGTATGTTCAAGAAGATATAGACAGTGTATGGAACTCTGCACCAGAGGGACACCAGGGACTGCTGCTGTTGGGACCATCTCAGCCCAGCCTCAAGAGGCAGAGTACACAGGGCCTTGTTGGGCAAAGTGAGAGTTCAGAGACAGAGAATGGAGCAAACTGTCCTCTCGGAATGAAGGCTATGAAGCCAGGAAAGAAGGCAATTGGAATCTACTAGAAAGAAGTGTCTCTCTCACACAGCTGAGCCCAATCAGAGGCCATAAAGAAAGGCTACCCTAGACTCTTCCTCTCGAGCCTCGGGGAAGTTCTTAGAATGCACCTTCCTTGGTCCAGATGGGAAGAAAACTGTCTCGAGAGACTCCTTACTCCTTGGACAGCCACAGGTGGAGGCCAATGAGGGTGTCATTTCCAACTAGGTATCAAAATAAGATATCTCAGTTGAGGTGTGAGGTGGAGAGCTGAACTCTACTAGCTGGACTTGCCAATAGCTGCTGGCAGCATTCACAGCCCCTCTTAGTCACCCCCTCAGCCAGATTCCCCTAGACAGAGGTTAAGAAAGGCAGGAAGGACTGCCTTGGGAGGGAGATGAATTAGTGGGTGAGGGAGGTAAGCTCACCTCCCCATTAGCAGGACTAGCTGAGCAGTTCCAGCCACATTTTGTCTTCCTAGAGACTCCTGAAGCAGTGGGCACTGCTCAAAGTCAAGGATGCTTGATTCATCCCTTCTAATTGGAAAGGGGTGAAATATATTGCTTCAAAGCTCCATATGGAGATCACTGTTAGAAGCAGTTATTTCTATGGAGGAAAGGCTTTTGAAGATTGCTTGGTTTGCTCTGGGACTGATTGGTAGAGGATATGTCCTCCAAGGACCATACCTGAGGACCTCATTGCTCAAAGAGCTCATGAACATTATTTACTGAGTATCCACAACAGCTTAGCACCATGACGGAGAACCAAGACACAAGACTCCAGTAGGCAGCTGGCACTTTCTCTTTAATCAGATGAGACCCTTCCTTCTCTAAAGACTTCCAGAACCTTCACAGATGAGAGACTTTGGAAATGTACCTTAATGAAAACGATTTTGCATATTCAGCTCCTCTGTGTATGCACCTGTGACCCATGCATGTCCTTCCTCTGAACTATGCTGGCCCAGGTGTGAAATTCACGCAACAGCACAGTGGTCCAGAGCACACACTCTGGGACCAGTTAACCTGTTTTGAACTTTTGTCGCTACCATCAGGAATCCATCACCTCAGCAAGGCAACTAGTTGGTGCCTCAGTTTCCCCATATTCACAGTGGAGATGGTGACTAGGAAGTTGTCACTTATTAAGGTCAATCCATCATAGTAGCACACACAGCAGAAGGCAATGCTTTTTCTAGTATTTGTTTCATTACATTTACTTAGTGAGTGTATGTGTATGTGCCATATGCATGTGTGGAGGTCAGAGAACTTGCAGGAATTGGTTTCTCTTTCTACCTTGTGGGTCCCAAGAATCAAACTCAGGCCATCAGGCTTGACATCAAGTGCCCTTGCCCACTAAACTATCTCAGTAGCTTTCTTGTGTCTTTTTTTTAAACAACCAAAATCCTTGGGAGTTTTTTATGTAAACATTGTTTCCAGTTCAAGGTTTTAAAAGTGTTTTGATAGGTAGTAAACTGACATCATTTTGTAATAATGGAAACATTTACAGATAATGGCTCAAGACTGCCCACAGCACGAGGTTCTTATAAAAGTAATTTCTTGAGGTGTTAAAATATCAGCTTAGAGGAACCTGACTTAATTGTGTTATAAGACCTTCCAGCACCTTCTAAATAGAACAGCACTGTTTTGACAAGAGCAAAACCCACAAGCCTGATTTTCTGGGAGGGAAAACACAGAACTCAGCTTTCTTCAGAGATCTTATTTTTGAAAACACAAAACAAAACAAGTCAATGATACAAGGAGGACAGCTCACTGAGGCCAGCAATGAGCTTCAGGCCTTGGTGGACCACAGTCACCGGTGACCTGCACAGCGGACAGGTGGCCCTATCTGAGTTTATCACAACTCAGCAAAGCCCCATTCCTCATTCTCTCAGGTAAAAACCAGGGCAAGCCCTCTCCAATTTACTTCCTGTTTCCCAAAGGGTCACCACAGGCTCCCTGGATTGTGTCCATTCCAATTTTGGAGACCACTCTCCTGGGCTTTCTCAAACAAGGCTCCTCCTGTATGTGCTAGATGCTGCTCTCAGAGGTGCAGTAGAATACTGTGCTGGCTTTTCTTTCTCGGCACTCACGTGTATTCTTGCTCAATCCCATGGGGTACTGGTGTATCAGTAATGCATAGATTGCTAAACAGGTCCCCTCATGATGAATGTGAGACTTTCTTACCACTTGTCATTGCCACTGGTACGACACTGGAGCCTCATGAATTGCTTTTCATGTTTTCCCGACATAACCTTTGCATAAAAGCCCCAGAAATAGACGTCTGAGGATCTATTCGGAGATAAATGCATATGCAAGTTTTCTAGACACTTCCAAGTGACTTTCCATGGAGTTTGCATGATGGGACATTGCAGCAGAAGTTTCTTTTACCATGCATCTGTCTTCAAACATGAGCTATAAAATCCTCCACATTAGCTTTGTAGAAATACACCAAGTTTAGCCATTATAAGTCCAGTCCTGTCAACTACGAAAGCTTCTGCTTGGTGTTGCCACAGCCATTTCATGTTCCTATAATAGAATCCCTGAGGCTGGGTGATATGGAAAGAAAAGAGGTTCACTGTGGTCATGGTTCTGGAGGCTGGAAATCCCTGAGAGTGATGTCAATACCTGGCTTCCTGACAACATGGTGGAAAAGAAACCAGCTGTGTATCTGCCTTTCTCTTCCTGCAGGGGGATGCTCTTTTCTAAGGACCTTCTCACCCTCTCAGGAATTAATCCACTGCTGGGAGACCCACCTTACCCAGTGGGGCAAACATCAGTTCCTTCATAAGTCCAGTCCCAAGCCAATCATGGCCCAGTAGGACTTATCTTTGAAGACTCTGGGAACCAGCCTCCAACATACGATCTACTGGGGGCAAGACACCTCCAGAGCGACGAGCTTCTACTGAAATGGGCCTGATTTACACCCTGCAGCCTGTAGCAGGGAGGTGGTGTGGCTGAGATGTTACTGCTTCGGCACTTTGCTTAGGAGTCTGCACTGGTGTCTCAAGCCCAGAAACAGGGAGAATGGAGCTACAGGGTGAGGGCACTTTATGCGATTTACATGGCTGTATCCTGTGTCCTGGGTGTGGCTTCCTTCCTCTGTGGGGCACTCTGGGTTCTTCGGAGATCCTGTTTCCTCCTCCCCAGCACTCACTGCTGGCTGCCTCCCATCTGAAGCTTCCTTTTGGGGACAAAGTCTTCTTGGCCAGGTAGCCCCTTACTACTCCCTCCTTTGGTCATCAGTAACTAAAGTTTAACCCAGAGTCCATAAATGCTTCCTGCATCATTCCAGTTCAAAAATATTTTAAGCTTGGTAGTAAGACACCTGCTGCAACCTCTCCACTCCGTAGCCTGCTGCAATTGGATATGGCCCTGGAAATTCAGATGTTAGAAACTCAATCTCAAACTTTTGTCTTTGTGAGTTAGTGGTGTTTGGAGTCAGGAAGCAATTAGAATAAAATGAGGTTATCAGGCCTCAGTGTGGCTTTATGATAAGAAGATATTTTGGCTGGCATAACTGCCCTGTATTTACATGCAATACCCTCTGCCATGTCATATATCACAGAGTAAGGTCTTCCACGAGATGCCAGCACCTTGACCTTGGATTTCTCAGACTCCAGAACCATGAGCTACATAAAACCCTATCCTCCACAAATTACCTAGCCCATATTCAGTTATAGCTCATGAACTAACACGCAGCCCCAGGCAGCATGTAAGCAAACAAACATGTCTGTGTTCTAATAAACCTTTATTTATAAAATCAGGCCATGGGCAAGATTTGCCTATGAACACTATTTTGCACCTCAGGTATACATCCTTTGAAAGTCCTGGGCTATCTTCTCATGGCATCCACAGTCGAGATTCTCAACAGGGCCCACATCATCCTCACTGAAAATAAGTATCTTGCTACTAACATCACCACAATATTGAAATGGCTTTGGGAGCCATATTTAGACTATAATCTCAACATTTGGGAGGCTGATGCAGGAGGATCACCATGAGCAGGAAGCCAACAATAGCTACATAGTAGATTTTACAATAGGCTCTTTTACCGCGCGCGCGCGCGCACACACACACACACACACACACACACACACACACACACACACACAAAATTAGAAGTATAGAAGAATTATAAATAATATAAGGGGCCACACCTGTACTTTGACCAAGAAAACAACCTTTTATTTCCCGAAATCCTTCATGGAAGCTCTGACCTGCATCACAAAGGAAGCTATGAGGAAATGTTTTGGGTCTGAAGAAGGAATGGGGAGGTATTTGAATTCAGTCTCTTAATAATGCACACGGTCACATCACATAGTGCCCCTGTCACTGCATGTCTCCAACATTACACATGGGTGTTAATAATGGGAATGTGTTCTAGACCCTGTACACACAGTGCTGAGTTCCCAACAAGTCCCTCCTGCTTCTCCTTCACATGGGAACAGAAAGCCAATGATGGGAATATGTTAAAAAGAGTCCTTTGACTGAGAAAAGGCTCTCAGAGGAGAAACATAAAAGGCAGGAAGAACATGTCAAACAAAATCATTATTAATTTCCCCTGAGAAAGAAGAAATGCAGTAGAAACACAAGAAAGATCCCATGGAAAGAATTCCAGGAAATGGAACGTGCAGCTTGAAGTCAAAATCATGGTGTCAAGTAAAAGCGGAGGGGGACTCAGGGCCGCCAGACTAGACGGTTCAATATCTGGACAATGAGAGAGTCAAGAGGAGCGGAGAACATGGTCTCCGGTGAGTTCGTAGACTGAAGACTCATCAGCAACTTTTCACTGTGACAAAATCCTGGACAAGGAGTAACTTTATAAATCAATCCCGGTTGATCTGGGCTCACAGGTCAAGGACACAGTCCATGGTGGCGGGGAAGGCATGTGGCAGGAGCCTGAGGAGGCTTGCTCACACTGCATCCAGTCAGGAGCAGAGAGATGGAGGCCTGCACTCAGCTTGCTCTCTCCTTCTCTTCAGTCTCTGACCTCAGCCCATGACATCACGCCACCCACAGTTAAGGTGGTCTTCCCACCTCAACTAACCAAATCTAGCAACTCTCTGGGGGACAGACCCAACAATGTGTTCCCTAGATCCTGTCACATTGACCATCGATATAAAACATCACACTGAGTCTAGAATTTAAGAAAAAAAAGAGAGACCTGACCTAAGTTATGCTATATTAGTTATTTTTCTTATTGCTGTGATCAAATACTTGACAGAAGCAACTTAAAGAAGAAAGAGTTTATTTGGATTCATATTTGGGGGGCACAACCCACCATAGTAGGGAATTTGTGGTGACAACAGATTTAAACATCTGGTCACACTGCATCAATAATCAGGAACAATAATTAGGAACCAGAGGGAGATGAATGGTGATGCTCAGGTTCACTTTCTCCTTTTTACTCATGGACTCCAGCCCATGGAGTTGAGGTGCTCACACTGAGGCTGAGTTTTCCCACCTCAATTAACCTAACCTACATGTTGCCTCATAGGCATGCCCAGAGGCTTGTTTCCTGGGTGATTCAAGATCCTTTCAATTTAACAATATTAACCATCACTCATACCATCATAAATACTAGGCCTAAGATTGTCTCAGAAGTTTCCAGAAGGTAAAGAGGCAGTGCATGTACAAAGACCCAGGAATCATGAATGCATCGTGCTTGTCCACAGCATCAGTCTAGACCATGTGAAAAGAGATCCAAATCCAGATGTCATTTGGCCAGAGTAGTTGCAGACTCTGAGCCCCTACAATCCAGATACTCTGCCATAGACTGGAGAGCTGAGGTGCTCACAGACCTGAGGAGAAATGGGAAAGGGTGTGCAGAAGCTCAGTAGCTTTATCCCTCCTCCTCCACAGAGTCCCAGGGAGGCTGGGTTGGAGAACAAGTAGGCTTACAGTCAAAGGTCTGAAGGCCGGACTCACTACATCTGATACAAAGATTGAAATCTTCAGTCCAGACAGCCAGCTTCATGATTCATAAGCTCAGGACACTGAAGAACATATCTGTACAGACACAAGAAGGCCCCCAGTGATGCATCAGCTCATACATGGAGAGAAAGAGGAAAGTCATTCTTGGGTTCAAGGTGAAGCTGCCGTCCATAAATAGAGTCCAGTACACTGCCTGCAACCTGACTAATCCAAGCATTATGTGGGCTCTACCAGTGGGATGGAAAGAAACCAGAAAGAGAGACAACAGAGGTTACCTCTACAGAAGGAGTATAGCTAAGCCAAAATGTGTATATATTTACTAATTAAAAATGATTTAAAATAGATTATATCTTGACATTTGCATATAGTCATGCAACCTAACAATAAGAATGTGTTAGTTGGTTGTGTGTTGTGGGAACATCACAGCATGTATCTACACAAGCCCACACATGCAGCTTACTACATACTCAGGCTCCTGGGTGCAGCCATTGGTCCTGGTACAAATCTATATGGGCCTATCACTGTTTTAAGCACTGTAGACAAGATCTATAAATCTACCCATATCTAAATACAGGGATAGTCATGTAAAAACATAGCATAGTAGATAAACAGGGGCACCTTCTATGAATTGAGTTTGGAGAATCAAAGCGTCTGTGGATGAGGCAGAGAGTGAGAAGCAAGCAGGCATGAAGAAGGCCCACCATGTACCACTCCAAGAAACTCCATTAATGTACTGCTTCTGTGTACCTCTTCAGTGGACCACTTCAGTGAACCACCACCTCAGAGAACAGCTTCAGTGAACCACTTCAATGAACCACTTAGAGAAACACCCTGGTGGACCACCTTAGTGGACCGCCTGAGTGAACTCCAGTGTACTGCTTCAATAAACTACCTTGCTGTACCAGTTTAAGGAACATCTTCTGTAAATTGCTCGAGAGCATTGCTTCAGTTAACTGTTTTAATGTACCACTACTGAAGATTTTAAAGACACCACACACATAATCTACAATAAATTTGTAGGCAACATTTTTCTTTCTTCAATAACAAATTATCTTGCTAGAATGCTTATCTTTTACTTCACAAACTTTTTAGTTGTCATTTTACCTTTTTATAGTAAAACACTGTGCTACTATCCAAAATATTTCCTTCATCAAATCCTTAGTTGGCATGTTTTTCACTTTAACATTTTTTGTGTATGTAGTATGCATGTTTGTATGTGTATGAAGGCATGTGTATGTGTTGTTGTTGTTCATGTGTGCATGTGCAATATGGAGGTCCAAGGCTGATGTAGAAAATCATTCCTTAATTGCTCTTCCACTGTATTCATCAAGGCAGGGTCTCTCAATCAAACCCAGAGCTCATCAATACATCTAGTCTCTCTGGCCAGTATGCTCTGAGGATCATCTGCCTCACCTTTCAAGGCTGGAATTATAGGCAGGAGACCATGCCCACCCAGAATTTATGTGAATTTTGGATGTCAAGCACTTTAACCACTGAACAGTTTCCCCTGTCCTGTTTTTAGAGTAAAACATAAAAAACTTGTAAATCTTTCTGTTAAAAACTAAGACATAAATAGACAGACTAAGCTAGACTTCTATAGGGTCAAGTTCATTAATACAACAACCCTGCTCCTACAAACTGGCTCCTCTAGAAGAGCCTGAGAGTTACCACAACAGGATGGTATGCTTTCTTCTGGAATCCCAGATGAAGAGCCAGTCAGAGCCTGGGTATTATTACCTTTCTATTATATGTAAAAATAGGCACCCTCCAAGTAACAATAAGAACACAGTACACTGATAAACCAGTATCAGTGTTTCCTATTGCACTTCTTAAATATGGTGTACTTTTCTAACTGCACTGCTGTACCTTTGTGATGGGTGGTACACTGTTTATGTCAGCTTGACCATCAATATGAGAGCAATGTCTTGTGCTGGGATTCCCACAATGCCTGCAGTGTCAAGGCAATCAGAGTTGCTCAATCCTATCATGCTCTAAAAGATGCCCTCTGTATGTGTGGTCTGTCTGTTGAGCAAAATGTTCTATGGCATGACTATGCTTAAGATTTTGTGTTGATAAGAGTACAATAAAACTGTGATGTGCTAGATTTTTCTGTGTGCAAAAGCTATTAGAAATGTATTTTGCTAAATGGGGTTATGGGTCACAGGAAGTCAGTGGATTAGACACCTTTAGTATCCTGAGCCTTTCCTATATCACTATTCTGCAGTGTGAGGCACCCACTATTCCAAAGCCTCTGAATGTCTTTACTTACAGAATGCTCATCTTTCAAAAGTGTGTTTGTGGTTGATTTTAGCCTCAAACATAATCTCCCTTCACCCCCAGCCACCCCTTCTTGCTCACCTCACACATCATACTGTCATCTTCCAGAAAAAAGCCTACTCCAGTCTGACTCAGAGGCACTCAGAACTGGATTCCAGGTGATGTGGGACAGGTGGGCTGAATTATACCCTGTGCATTTGGTGGCAGGTAATATCAGTCCCAGCACATGAGTGACCAGGACAATGATGGCATCATTGGCACCCTGGTCCTCAGTCAGTCTGATGTGCTTACTTGACATTATCTCTCAGAGACTCCTGTGGTAGTCTGAGTGAGAATGTCCCCATTAGTTCATGTACCTGAACCCCAGTTGGTGGACTGTTTGGGGAGGTTTAGGAGGTGCAGCCTTTTTAAAGGAAATGTGTTGATGAAGGTAGGCTTTGAGAGTTTACAGATTCTCAGCACTTACAGCTTACAGTTAATGACATGCTCTCTCCACTTGCTGCTCCAGGAAACATGCCTGCCTGCTTCCATGCCTCCTATGGTGGTGGTGGTAGACTCGCATTCTTTCGGAACCATAATCCCAAATAAACCCTCCCTTCTATAAGTTGCCTTGGTCACGGTGTTCTATCACAGTAATAGAAAAGTCACTAATATATCTCCCATCAGAGGATGGGCTCCAGCTATCCACTCTTGGTACTGTCTCCTGCACACACAGCTGTCCTAGGATCTTCTGGGATCATATCCTAAGTAAACCAGACACACTCATTCTCTTGTTCCAAGCCTATCCTGAAGGCCCCAAACAAAGAGATTGCTGAATAACACACATAATGGGATAAATGGTCTCTACCACAGTGCTTCCCTGGCACTCTGAGTTTAATTTTCCTTTGTAATTCAGAAACTACCCAGGCCATCCATATTTAACTATACCCTCCACAATTTAGCCCCCTACACATGCACACTGCCCATAAGTGGTATGGTATAATGTATTCATGCTCTGTAAGGCATTTTTTCTCTTTATAAACCCAACCCCAAAGCATGTTTATAAAGTAGATGAAAGAGGGTTTCCTGCTGAAGCAGGGTCTGGGAACACACACACACACACACACACACACACACACACACACGCGCGTGCGCGCGCGCGCACACACACACACACACATTCATGCATATGTGGACATGCATACACACATATGTACATACACACACACATTCATGCATATGTGGACATGCACACACACACATATGTACGTACACACACACACACACACACGCACGCACGCACGCACGCACGCACGCACGCACGCACGCAGTCCCGTCCCCCACATATATACAGCACGAGGAGGCACCTGTACCTCCCGGCTCACCCTGGAGCACTTGCGCCATCTCCTCCAGGCTTGTCCCTCTCGGCACGCCAGCTCGGCTCCTTCTGCACCTGCTCGGCAGTGTCTTTCCCCAAGCCTTTGTTGGCAGTCTTCTTTCCCCCACAAGGGTTCCCAGGCTGCACCTTGGCACAGCATTCTCCAAAACACTGTTTGCTTTCTTTACAATCTGTCTTCCTAAGACGAACACTGCATGTGTAAAAACAAGGGCCTTCTCTGTGTAGTTAACTGTCAATCCTGGGGTTTGCACAGGCTTAGTGCACAGGAGGGGCTCAATAAACATGCACAGTAGAGGAACGTTCGTCTTTTTGAGTCTAGCCCAACATTCCTTTCTCTCTTTGATCCCTATCAGTTTGGGCAGAAGTGACTTTTAACCTTCCTAATGGCTTACAACATCAGTGATAAGCCCACCCAAGTCCAGGAACACTAAAAGACAGCATGGTGGTCCCGGGGCTGGCATGGAGACCCTCTGTCATGTTCCCCTGAGCCTACACATTTCTTCCTACTACTCTGGGAAGCTGCTTCAGGCTAGCCCTTGAGCCACACCATAACCAGCAAGTCTTGCTCTCAGACCAGATGCTTCTGTATGAGGTGGCTATCTGTGTATTGTAGGAGCTGACCAACATCTGACCTCACCCAGTAAATGCCAATGGCACCAGCTCAGCCCTAACACCCTCTACATCCCCTGAGCAGAACGCAATCACCCAAGCTAAGAATCTCCTGTGTTAGACCTATTTGACCCTCTAAGGTAGTAAGTAGCTCTTTCTACCCCCTCTGGAGATGGAGAGGAAATGCTGCCTGGTGACAGAAGCCCTGGCTTTAGATGGGAGAACAGGGCTCAGATTCCTTTGGGATGCAGACCCACATTGTTAGGTTTCAAGTTACCTTTGCTTGTTTGGTGTAGTGTTCTCTTTGCTCACTAGAACTCAGATTTCTGGAACTTTCACCCCATGGCTGATGCTGTACTAAGATCGCAGAACATCTGGCCACAGCTGCTTCTCCCAATGAACAGGAAACACATGCTTTGTCTGTACTGTCCCTGACTTCCGGGACATGTATTAATAATGGATTAGCTTCCCTGAGTATGCATGTGTGCATATGTGTGTGTGTGTGTGTGTGTATGTGTGTGAGAGAGAGAGAGAGAGAGAGAGAGAGAGAGCATGTGCCTTTTTTTACTTTAAAAAATTATTCTATATGTCTTTTACATTATGTATCTTGATCCCATTCATTTCCCCATCCCTTTGCATCTGCCCTTTGCCCATGCACTCCCTCGCCACAAATAAAACTAAATTCAAGAGGAAAAAGGGAAAGGGGGGGAATTAAAAATCTCATTATGGAAGCTGCAGTGTAACACAGTGAGTCACGCAGTAAACCCCTTTGTCCATATATCTTTACTTTCAAGTATTCATTGCAAAGTCACTAGTCTGTTTCAAGGCCTCTGGATTCTACTAAACTATCAATACTGAGCCTTCACTAGGACTCTTCTTGGATATCTTGCTGTTGCCCTGTGTTGTGGAAATCCTGCAGCTTTGGGTCTGCAGGTCAGGTCCCTTCACCTTCTCCAGCAGATCATAGATGGGGTGGATGTTGGGGAGGGCAAGCCATACATAGGCCTGGATCTGGGCCTGGGCAGCTGCAGGGTTGGTCTACCAGCCAGTTCTCCCCTGGCCTCACCACCAGGGTGAGCTCTCCAGCTAATTCACCTCCTGCAGCAATGAAGAGGGGTGGGGCCAGTTCTCCTGCTTTCCCGCCCCTAGGGCAGGCTACATTGTGTTGCCCAGGTGAGGTACAGGGGCTACTGGAGTGCTGCAGCTGGAGAGAGGCAGGGAAAGCCCTCCTGCTTTTATGACCCCAGGGCCAGCTCCTCTACTTGTCTGAGGCATGGATGGGCTGGGGTTGGAGGGAAGGGCATCCCTCCTCCACCCATGCTGCCACATGTCAGATGAGTAAGTGTGTGTGTGTGTGTGTGTGTGTGTGTGTGTGTGTGTGTGTGTGTGTCTGTGTGTGTCTGTGTGTGTCTGTGTGTGTCTGTGTGTGTCACACATGTAGAGGCCAGAACAAAACCTTCAGGTATTATGCTTCAAGTATTGTCACTTTTTTTCTTTGATCTCTGTATTAGTTGGCTTTCCATTGCTGTGATAAACACCATGATCAAAAGCAACTTGGGGAGGAAAGGATTTGTTTGACTTACACATCCCATTACAATCCATCATTGAGGAAAGTTGGGATAGGAACTCAAGCAGTCAGGAACCAGGAGGCCAGAGCTGAAGCAGAGACCACAGAAGAACACTACTTACGGGCTTGCTCCTCATGGCTTGCTCAGCCTGCTTTCTTATAGCACCCAGATCACCTGTCCAAGGGGGCACTTCCCACATCAGTCATTAATTGAGACTTGCCCCACAGGTCAGTCTTTTGAAGGCATTTTCTCAGTTAAGGTTCTCTCTTTCCAAATGACTGTAGCTTCTGTCAACTTTATGAAAACTAACCAGTGTAGACTCTTATTGACCTGAAGCTTATCGGTAGACTGGGCTGGCCCATCAGTGAGGATGGCCACAGTATAGAACACAGGATAGCCACCTTGTTAGTCTAGATTCCCTACCCTTTTCCATGGTGACTAACACAGGTGGGCACTAAAGCCATGAGTGACAGGGTGCCAGTGATCCATCTAGCTATTCTCCAGCCCAGAACAGCTTATTTAAAGGAAGCTGTGAGCCGGGCAGCAGAAGCAGGCGGATCTCTGTGAGTTCATGGACAACCTGGTCTACAGAGAGAGTTCTAGGACAGCCAGGGCTATGCAGAGAAACCCTGTCTCAAAAAACCAAAAGTAAATAAATAATAAAATAAAACAAAGGAAGCTGTGAGGCTGGAGAGATGGCTCAGTGCTCAAGATCATGTATTGCTCTTGCAGAGGACTGGAGTTCGGTTCCCAGAACTCACATCAGGAGACTCATAATGCCTCCTAATTCCAGCTCCAAGGGACCTGATGCCTTCTTCTGGACTCTACCAGTAGTTACATGATCATACATACATGTAGATACACACATGTACATATGAAAAATTAAAAATGAATCTTAAGGAAAATAAAGTGATCTGCATCTGTAACAAAGTGGGGGCGGGGAGTCTCAATTTCCCAGAGAACAGCTCTGGAGCGTACAACAGAGCCCAACAGTTAGCATGACCCCCTTTCTGCTTCAGCACAATGAGCAATCTCACTGAGACAATGGGGAGCTCAGACCGCTACTCCACCATAGGTAGCATATGGACCAGAGTTCAGTCTCCAGAGTCCACATGGTGGAATAGGGTGATAAGTACAGAGTTGGAGAGGTAGAGACAGGCAAGACAACTAGGGCTCACTGATGGGGCGGCCCAGTCTACTGATAAGCTTTAGGTCAATAAGAGTCTATGCTGGTTAGTTTTATTCCATCTACACTGTCTCTGTGAGGATCCTTGAGTAAGTGTGGGTCACAATCATGTGGGGGCCAGCAAAGTGGCCACAGGTGATAGAGCTCCTTTAAGGTCAACAGAGAAGCACAGGGCATCTGCTGGGTTCTGAACAGCTTTTCCTTTTTCACTTTGCCTTATTAGTGGCACACTGGAAGTTTCAAGCTTTCTGGATTTACAGCGAAGGCTCTGTGCAGACAGGGCATTTCAAAAGGCTGCCTTCAGCACAGCTCCGAGCAGCACATTGAAAGGACTTGCATTTCAGGCTTCCCAATTGTCCAACACAAGGAAGCTTCTGGAACACAATCTGCCTAAGGCAGAGATATTTCTAAAGTGGACAAAGAGGGGGAAACACCCAAGGACATGTCTAGGAAGATGAGAAACAGCCACTCTGCATAGGGCAGCGGAGGCGCTAACCTCTGCAGTGACCTTCAGATAGAGTCTAAGGACAGAATCCAGCATGGCTGAGGGATACAAGGCATGGCAGAAATCTCAGGCCTGGTATGGCATTTCACTTAGGGAGTGTGGACCCTGCCCCAGGACTCTGCATTGTAGCCAGCTCTGGTGATCCAGCAGACTGCTGTCAGCCAGCAGCCGATCTCATCCCTGCTGACTGGGACACTAGATCCTGCCTTTATGCAGCTCCCCAGATGACTCATCAAAGGTTCTGGCCAATAGAGCAGATCGCAATTGAGGAGGGTCCAAACTTCAATGAAACCTCAGATCACTGGGTAAAACTCACCAATTTATATGTTGGGAAACTGAGGCTCAGCCAAGTTAACTAACTTTCTCCCAGCACCCAATATCCAGCAAATAACAGACCTGGGCTCAGCATTCACAGTGTTAGGCATACCACACCACAGAGACACTCTTGCTGCCCAGAGGGATTTCCAATGGGAGAAACCCTTTGGCACCACAGAGGGTGGAAAGGTTCTAATGTCCCTTGGAAACTTGTGGAATCTATGTTCACCTGCAGCAAGATGTGGCTTTATATCTAGCAACAAGTCTCTGTCAACAGGGTCAGACCCCAATGACTTCAGTGTTGTCACGGACTACCCTAACACGTCCACACACAGGACTTTCTGTCTTGTGACTTTGGCTTCTGGCAGGGTTATGCATGACTGACACACAGAACTTGTTTCCTTCCCATTGCCAAAGTCATTGCTAAAGTGGAGCCAGTGGTGATTTGCAGCGGGACCAGGAGACTGTGCTTAGCTCCCTGACACTCTCAAGATAAAGTGAGATGGAAAGAGATGCTTTTCCCCACTGTAACCATGGCTCCCCAGAATGATGGAATTGATGAAGGGCACGGATTCCCCACCTGACAGTCCCCTCCATCCTCCTAACACAACAGCACTGACACTGTGTGTTTTCAGGCACAGGTATACAATGTACCAGGTGATAAAAGCCCAACCTCCACCCAGGAACCTGTGTTGGACGGCCAGTCATTAACTCAAAAGCACTGCTTTTATTCCCAGTCTGGCATGTCAGCATGACCAGGCACTTGTTCTTCTTCGGGGAATTCTAAAACATGACCATTTTTGTTGGGTAGAACTAGTGTCAGGCATGAACTAAGAGGAGCGTGGCGATTTCCAGTTCACCTGTGTCTCACACACATAGACTCACAGGGTCGGGAAAGTGACACAGAATATGTCATACTCATCCCTTCCCCACACTCCACCCACAGCTGTGTCTTCACAGGCAGAACTTAGAAAAGCCCAGAGAGGCCATTTCCCCTCACTGAAGCATTCTGCCTAATCCACAACTTAACCATGGACTGGCCAGGGCTGGACAGCAGAACAGGGTGACCAGAAGGGAGTCAGGCAGACAGCAAGACCTCCAGAGGAGCAGACATCCCACCGTTGGCCAAAAGGGAGATGTGGGCTGGAGACATGGCTCAGCAGGGGCTAACGGTGTTTGTCCTCAAGCCTGATGACTGGGGTTTGAGACCTGGGACCCACACTACAGAAGGAAAGAACAGACTCTGGCAGGTGGTTCTCTGACCTCCACAAATGCCCTGTGGTATAGTCATGCCTCTCCTACAATAAATACAAAAATGTAATAAAAAAAATTTAAAAGCAAGTCTTAGGTGGGATGGGGAAGACATCTTGCTCATCCATATACAGAGACACCCTGCTCCTGCTGGACTCTGCGTGGTGAGGAGACAGAGCTTAGCAGTTCTAAGCCTGGGTGGACCCTGCACCCAAAGCCAAAGGCTTGACCCCAGAAGCCAAAAGCTAAGATGGAAAATAAGTCCCATAGCATGTGACCAGACCCTACAGAGACTGAGAAATCCACCAGATCGGAGCACCCAGAGCAAAGCCAGTATGTAAAATGATGATTATGATTTAACATGGTAGGTCACCTCCTATCTTCATGTTCACATTTATTCCCTATTATGATACAGGAAGAGGTAGGACATTTAGGAGTTCATCTAGGATCTGTTGCTATGAGAGTATGAATCCATTCAGGTGGTAAGAGAATGGCTAGTGAAAAAGTACCTTGAGGGTGGGTCAGCTCCAAAAGCCAGTTTGGTTAGCCCTCTCCATGTGATGCCTCCTTGGGACTTTGCCAACAAGGAGACAGTCCCAGATACAGGCCTTCAACTTTGGACCAGAAACACAAGCCAAAATAAACTCCGTAACTTACCCGATCTGTGGTATTTTGTTATTAGCAACAGAAAGCAAACAAAGATAGCAACAGCTAATCTTACTCTTTCTCTTCTGGTGTTCAGTCAGTGAGGACTGCAAGCATCCTGAAGGAAACAGGAAGACTGGGCAGCTAACCTCGAACAACAGGTTAGGCTGACCCACCTCTGACTCAAGGAAAGCTGATACTCAGGGCGTGTCAGTCAGGAAAGAGTCCTTGGACAGCCTCCCTATTAAACACATCCTGATTCTTGAGGGGTGGCTGGAGCCGATAAAGTCTTTAGAATACAAACTTCAAGGGTGTTTAAATACTGCTGATCTGACCTGCAGAAGTTGGGTGGCTTCAACCAAAACACACAAATTCCAGCCGTTCTAGAATGAGGCACCTGAGAAGAGACACGCTAAACACATGACCACGCTCTGGTGGGGACACCAACACGAGGATGCAGTAGAGCATCAGAAACCACCTCCCACTGCCCCTCCCCAGTTCACTGTCTTACCACAGGCCCCTGACTAATACAAGCCAAACTACCATCTACTCATCAATCTTGAGGAACGCTGCACTTGAACTCCAACTTGAAATTATTAACAACTAACAAGTGGGATCTATGAAATTATAAGTGTAGAAAAGACTTGAAAATAAAATTATATGCCCCCAAGTAGACACAGGTACTATTTGTGGATGGGGCTATGTTCTGTGACGTGACATCAGACAATTTTGTCATTGTGCAAATCTCACAGAGTATGAGACACAGATAGTGTGATTGTTAGTGGTAACTGTCAACTTGACAGAATCTAGAATCACCTGGGAGATGGGCCTCTGAGTAAGCCTGTGGAGGACTGCCTTGATTGTATCTATTGAGGTGGAAAGACCTGCCCACCGTGGCTGGACCATTCCCTGGATGGGATACTGAACTATATAAAATGGAGAAGGGGAGCTAAGCAGCTGCACGCTCTCCTTGTCTGCTGCATTCCCGTTGTGAAAGCAGTATGATCAACTGCTTCACGCGCCTGCCACCTTGGCTTTCCCGCCATGATGGACTGTCCTTGAGCTGTGAGACAGAATCAACCCTTTCTCCTTTAATTTGCTTTTATCGGTCTTCTGTCACAGCAACAGGAAAAGTGACTAAGACAGATGGTTAAAGAACCATAGACCATGCAGATTTATGGGACCACCATTGTCTGTGCAGTCCAGTGCTAATGGAAATTCTGTGATGTGGAGCATGACTGTAGGAGTTGGAAACCTAAGCCCAGAACCTTGTCAGTAATGTGAGTCTTCGCAGACATACAGAAGTCAAGGTCAAGCAAGGCATTCCAAGGACTGGTGTCTTTATAATGACTGTACTGTATGCAGACACACACACGAGGAAGAAAGTCAGCAAAGATGGAGGCAGAGGCTGGACCAATATGGCTACAAGTGAAGAACACAAGATGCTAAGGCGAGGAAATGGAGCATCCTCCCCGGAGCCTCGAGAGGTAGGATGTCCCTGTCACTGACACCCCAGTGTTGGGCTTCCAGCCTCTAGAACCATGAAGAAATAGATTTCAATGTTTTCAAGCCTCTGGGCTACAGGGGTTTGTTAGGAAAGTGAAGAAACTAATGCAGAGGTAACAGAACACCAACCATGGAGGACTGAGGGCTCAGAGACGGGAACCATTTGGCCCTGGTCGTCCAGGACACCAAAGCGCCTCAGTGTCCTCAACACCACCAAACTGCTCAGGAAAGAGAAGACGGCTCTCTTCTAATGCCACCACAACTGAGACGGGGGACTTATAAGACGGGGCACAAGTGCAGGTGGAGCCCGATGGCATGGACGGACCCACCCTGCACAGCGTGGCCGTGGAGACATGACTGACTCGGCACAAGCCCCAGTTTCCATCTTAAAATTAAGTCCAGTGATTATCCAGTGTCCATGGGAAGGCATGAAAAGCCAGTGAGGTGAGCTGAGCAAACTGCTTTGCCTGAGAGCACACAAGGCAGGGATGGGTCAATCAGGGGGCTGGGGGTGGGAGGTGGACACACCATGCTCAATGGTGAAATACTTTTCTAGTTTGGGTTTGATCCCACACCCCACAAAACAAATGTTCAGCAGGATACCTACATTGGATATGCAAGAAATAAAGGTAGGTGCTGCTGCTGGGTCTCCTTGAGCTCTGTCTATCTTTTACATCCTCCGATGAATCCTTTTCCTAATGCCCAGGGCTCCACATCTAACCTGAAGAAATGAGCGGCAACTGCCTGAGAAGTCCTGACCTTCTCTTCCTTCATCATCTTTAACAGTTAGAATCTTAGTGCCCCCCTCCTAGTTTCCTCTCATCTGGCTGCCTTCCTTTTTCCAGCCTCATTTACTGTGAGCTTAATGTGATTGGGGGACCCCAGGTGAGTTACTCTTAAAAAAGAAAGAAAACTCTTCAATTATATAGAGAAGCTCATTCTGTACTTTCAATTGCTGTGCTAAGAGGTTGATCAATAACCCAGTACATGTGCCAAAGTACTTTGTTAAATGTTTACATTTGAAAGCTTAAATGTGAAAAGAGTTTGCCAGCTGTTCCATCCACACCAGTGCGGATGACAGGAAATCTTCCAATAAAAAGGCCCCAAAGCCCTTTTCGAGCCACCAAAAAGCATATAGTTGCAGACCTTTGCTATCTTTATTGTGTTAGCATGAAAGTATATTTTAATAATGGAAATTGCTATAATTATAATCACTTTTGAACATTCTTATTATTATTAATAAGACCAAATTGCATGGTTCCAGTGGATGCTGGCTCTCCTGTTAGATAGGAGTCACATAATGCTATCAGTGTGCAGCCCTGACTCTCATCTCCATGCCAACGTGGGCCTGCCTGCCAGTACAGGGCTCTGAGGCTCGTCCAGGCGGCTGGGCAGAAGCCTGTGACTCCTCACAGAGTCGGTGGGCAGGACAATTGATCCCAGTTCTTGTATGAAAGCATGCAGGGCAGGGGTAAGTTACACTCCCAATGGCTGGCCTTCCCATAGGACAGCAGGAGTCTGCTGAGCTTTGGTTCATATCCAGCCTCTTGTCCAACATCCTCTCACAGTTAGTTCCTTAAGATTGTCTTTAAGCATAGCCTTAAAAGGGAGAATGGGTAACCAGAGTATAGGAAAGACTCTAGGTACAGTCAGGCATACAGTCCCTAACACCCTGGGGTCAGGGAAGGGCACTTTGTAGCACAAACCAAGGAAAAGCAGGCAGGAAACATGCAGGAGTGAGCGCAGTCTGCCTGTGGCTCAAAGCTTAGCTCCTTCAGTCTAATGATCTGGGCTCCATTCCCACCCTCCCTCTTTCTTCCCCCATTGCCTGAGCAAATCATTCAATGTTTCCAAACCTCACCCCTGCCACCCTTCAGGCACAGAGCAATGCTAGCACAAAGGCTGGGGCTTGTGGTGAATGTTTTCAATCCCAGCACCAGGGGTCAGAGATAGATAGAAGTCCAGCTTAATCCCACCAAGAGAGCCTACCTCAAAAATCAAGGTGAACAGCCCTCCAAGGAATAACACCCAATCTTGTGGCTTCCAGAGGCGCTCTCTCTTTCTTTCTCTCTCTCTCGATCTCTCTCTCTCTCTCTCTCAAGATATAAGGGGTAGGGTGTGTGAGAGAAAGACATCTGTCAAGGTCGTCATCCTGTGAGGAGGCCCAGGACACTATCTACAGCTATTAACACCCGAAGAAGTATTGGTAATTTATTGCTTCTAAGTGATTTTATTTGAAGTGTCAGAGAACTCAAAGAAAATACATGCATGACCCTGTGGCAACTACTAGAGCAGGAACCATCTCTAGGGTTCAAAGGTCACCTCCCTACTGCCTTCCCTAGCCAGCTGCAAACCCCTGCTGGTGCCAGAGACCCTACAAGGCAGGATGCAAGGCGGTCGCCAGCACCTGGCCTTCACAGGGAGATTATCAGATGCACAGATTTTGCCCTGCGGTAGCTTGTCCCTCCAGCGTGCCATGACACAGAACAGTTCACTCCTGTGGGACACAAAAATGATACTTGTGTTTGTCACAAAACAGCCTTCTTTAAAAACACGCTACAGTCTAACTGATAAACAACCTTGGAGGAACTACCTTGGCTGTGCTAAGGATACAAACCTAGGTGCTTGTTACATCCCAGCTAATTTAATTAACTAAACTTTATCACTGAGTTTAAAGTAAAGGTCACTGAGTTATCAACAAAGGCAAGCAATGGCTGAGGGGAGCTTTGTGAGAAGTGTCTTCTCCTTGGAGCTTTTTCTGGTTCCCTCTTCCTCAGCCCTGGAGCCTGCTTCAGTTCAGGAGAGTTTTCCCTTCTGCTCTAAAGCCAATAAGAATTTCCATCCTTAAAAGTAGAAGTTTGCCAAAAGGGGAATCAGTCAAGTCCTGTGCATGAAAGATTTTTGTATGGCACAGACGAGGCTCCTCCTGTTCTGTACAGTCCTGCTAAAGGCAGTCCACGGGATCCCACACCCTGGGATCATGCTCACGTGGTGGTGGTCTGACTGCTCAGGGGCCCCTAAGCTTCCTCAGCTGACACAGGCCCCACTTCAGTCTGCCCTGCAGCCACTCCTGGGCTGGCCACACAGGGATCCTGCACAGCAACCACAACCAAAGTTTTCAGCAAAATAATTTACTCTTTAAAGATTTTTTTTTAACCAAACAGCTACAGAAGTTATTCTGCAGTTTCTCTTTTTAAAAATTAGCATGGTGTGTCTTCTTAAAGTCTTGAATAATTTAATTAGAATTATACAAAAGTCATGAGCATGTTCTATTTATGGGCAATCACATCAGCATGAAAAACCCCAACGACAATGTTAAAAATAAAAATAAAGTATCTTCATACGGTGCATTCGACTCATGAGAGAACTTGAACTCGAGTGGGTAGATCAGAGAAGGTCGGATCACTTCTGGGAGGCTTTTCTTTTCCTTGCCAGACTCCGAGCTTCGGAGCCTGTGTTCCTTGCTACACGAAGTGTTAAATGAACATCGGAACAAGGGGGAGAAGAAAGCTGTTTAGACAGCATTTTGTTTTGTCTTCGCCTTGCCTTGCTATGAGCCTGGTATAGCCCCCCAGTAGTTAATGGCATTCACACTCTCCAAGCCTGCTGGGTGCATGCCTTGGCGGGTGCACGGCGCCCAGAGGCTGGGCAGCCAGATAACTAGGAGGAAGCCTGCAAACCAACTCCGAGGCAGGCAGGCGGCTCCGCGGGGCAAAGAGACACTTCGGAACGTACTATCTTTTAGCTGAGCTCATGGAGAATTCTTTTTTAAAGGGTACTGCGCCTTGGATGCCGGCCAAGAGTCTCTTTAGCAATGAGACAGCATGGAAGGAGGGTATCAACTCCAACGATTTCCCTCTACCTAACAGCACCTTCTTCCAAGACTCCCCTCCACCCACCTTGCTGGAAGGAGGCGTCACTCCTGGAGAGGAAGCGCGTTACAGGTCTCTTCAGCTGCCAGGCCCACAGAGTGGGGGAGGGCCACCAAGTTCCGAAACATTTGCTCACACCCCTTGAGCTGTGCTGGGGCAGAGGCTGCGCTCCCTAGTCCGTCTCTAGCGCGCGCCGCCGCTTCCTGTCCAACCCATGCTCCCCACGGCCCCTTTTTCTCTCGGGAAGGCTTCTGCTTTAGGGGCAACATTAAACCGTGCGGAGACAGCTCTCGGAAGCCCCTGTCCCCAAGTCCTACCTTCTGCGGCGGGGTCCCGATCAGCATCTCCAGGTAGTAGCCGCGGCCAGAGTCCCCCTGCAGGTTGTCCACCATAGCCAAGAAGTTGGCGGCAGCCCCAGCGGGCTCCAGCGCTAGCGCCAGGCCATCTGCACGGGGCATCTCAGGGGTCCCGAGCCCGGGAACGGCCGAGGATCCGCGGCTCGTGGCTGCGGCCACCTGGAGGGGTAGCGTGAAGGGCGCTGGGGCCAGCGCGGGGGCTGCGCGCAAGAGCCACTGCGCCAACAGCGGGAGCAGGAGCGCTCGGAGCAGCGCGCCCATCCCCGCGGCGGGGGCTCTGCGAGACAGCGAACGCGCGGGGCTGCGGGGCCGGGTGGGACGGGGCGGGGCGGACGGGGAGGAGGCAGAAGAAGGCGGCGCCGAGTTGAGCAAGTTCTCAGCCGCTGCCCCCTCTGGCGGCCGCCGCCCTGCAGGCCCATCCCCTCCCCCCGTGGCCAAGGTCAAGGATGGGCGCGGGTCCTCGGGGCGCACGGGTCTTGGGCCGCGCCTCTTCCCCGGGAAACTGAAGTGCAGAATTTCCTCGGAACGTGCCCGGGAGGCCACGGCTAACGGATATGACGAGGCTCAGCCGAGAGCTGCGGGAAAGTTTCGGGAACCCTTAAAGGCGCAGCGAGGCGCGAACTGACTTCCTGGCCATGTGCTCGAGGGGTCCGCAGAGGTTCCCAGGCTCTGCAGAGACTGGACTACCCAGATGAGGGACGGGTCAGAGCGCGGAGGAGGTTACTGTGAAAGACCTCGCCTCTGTTTGGCAAGCGCATCTCCAAGGGGCGGTTTTGAGGGGGGTGTCTGTCAATCTCTCGGTGCTTCTCCCACTCGAGGATCTCCCCTTTCAACTTCTTAGGAGTTAGGGGACCCTTTCTCTGAGAAAGGATGAAGTTCGAATGGAGGCTGGGAGCGCTGGGGCTAAGGGAGGCAGGTGGGAAGTCTTTGGATTCCTGGGAAGAGGTCTGAGTTGCTGCTGCCGTTCCCGCTTGCTTGGCCTCCCCTGAGCCCAAAGCCCCAGGCTGGGGAGGTGGCTTTGGGTCTGGAGTTCCCGCCCTGCTCTTGTCCTTAAAGCAGATCCCATCCTGCTAGGAGCTGAGCTCAGTCCTCTGGGAGTTCAGTCAGTATACCTATTTAGTGAATTACTATCAGGGTCCCAAATGAGGGTTTCAGAGTCGGCTGCCGTTCCGCTCTCCCCTTCCTTCATCCACCCGCCAGCTCTCCGTGGATTATCTAATTAATACGTGTTTAGTCACAGACGCCGAAGCCGTAGAAATGCGTTCGGAGGGCTATTTTATTTCAAATACTGAACGCAGGGGGGACAATTATACTAGCTAAACTCATCGATTTCTGCTGAAACAAGGAATAGAAGAAATCTTTGTGCCTCCTCCAGCTGAATTATACTGACTGTTTTTATTTTGTTTTATTTATTGTTTTATTGTTTTAACAAGTAAACCCATCTTCAAACAGTGGAGAACAGAAATCAAGCTACCCTAATCCCTGACTGGAACTTCCAGATATTTCCATGCTAGCGTACATGTTTATTCCCGCCTTCCTAATGTCAGAATCCCATCTTGTTGTTGTACCAGGAACCTTTCTGTCCGAGATCTTCAGCTATACTGCTTTCTAAATGACTTTGGTTATAAGTTGCACTGAACTGTATCCGAGCTCCAAGGAATCCCCAGTCACATGAAGGAAGGCCTGATTGAATCCCAGGATAGAACCTAAATTGTTATTCCCCATAAATCTGCATAGTTATTGAGAGCGCTTATATTCATATATTCACATTTCAAATTCAAGATTGTAAGGGAAGGGCAATTTTAAAGAGATGATTGTTATGCTCCCTGGTGTCCAGTATTGAAGGGTTCAAAACCAAACAACCACAAACCACCAGACAGCTCTGAGGATAGCAGAGTGGAAGTGGATTTATCAGACACTGATGTAGGTGCTATGTCATGCATAAGGTCGATAATGAAGACATTTGCTCTAAGAGTTAATAAAAACAGGAGGGAAATCTGAAAAACTCAAGTCTAATTAAAGTTTGTGTTTGAGACTCTCTATCCCATGTACTGTGAATGTCCCAAGCTTTCCTTGGTAAGGGAGGCATATCAACTACTGCATAAAGACACAGTATCAGGAGCACGTGCAGTTTTAATCAGTAGTGGGGCCATCTCTCCAGAAAGTACTGGCCAGGCACTGAAGTGGCAACACTGGACACCTTGTCTTTATTCGGAGAGGTCTTAGAGTTCTCCATTCTCACTAAGATACCCCCTGGATTAGAGAGACTATAGCTTTACCTACAGCTGTTTTCTGGAAAGTGGTATTTGCCATCCCCTCACGGAGTACCCTTGGTTTTCCTTCTCATTAACTTTTCAACCTTGAATCACTTCCAGGTAAAAGCCTTCTTTCCACAGGCCTCAGGAGCAGTGCCAGGCAGGAAGAGGTGAGCCCAAAATGCACAGCATCCCCCTGGGATAGGCTGCCTGACTGACACTCCCAGGAGATGGCTGGCACTGTTCATTCTGAGATCCTTTCATACCAGAAGTTCTCCATCTTACAGTCTAAGAACCCTGTTACCCTGTTACAAATGATTGGGGGGGCCTCAGTATGTTGATCTGTACTTACCAAACTGCAAATTCCAAGTAAAAAACATTAGCAATTAAAGCCACAACACACCTGGTCGCAATTGGTAAAGTGCTTGTTTAATCCTGATCGTCCCCTTAAAAAGTCAGGCATGGTGGCACTTCCCTGTAATCCCAGCACTGGAGAGGCAAATCCATAGGGCTCACTGGCCAGCCAATCTAATCTAGTTGGCAAGTTCCAGGTCCCAGTGAGAGTCCTGTCTCGAATAATAAAAAGAAAAGTGAACAGTTCCTGTTGTGGTTTGAATGAGAATGGCCCCCATGGGCTCATACATTTGAATACTTGGTTCCTAGTCGTTGGAGATGTTTGGTAAGGATTAGGAGGTGTGGTCTTGTTGGATGAGGCTGTGTCACTGGGGGTGGGCTTTATAGTTTCAAAAGCCCACTCCAGGCCCCCCACCCTTGATTTTGCCTGCTGCCTGTGGATCAGCTGTAAGCTCTCAGCTACTGCTCCCAAGCCATGCCTCCTGCTGCCACACTTCCTGCCATGATGATCATGGACTCACCCTCTGAAATTATAGGCAAGCCCCTAATTAAAATGCTTTCTCTTACAAGTTGCCTTGGTCATGGTGTCTTTTTACAGCAATGGAACAGTAACTAAAATGACTCCTGATGACCGTTACCTAAGGTTGACCTCTGGCCTCCACAAGAACATGTGTACATGCACATACCCCATGAATTTACTTGTACACACACAAAATAAATTAAATAATAACAAATAACCAACTTCCTCTTTTTTTGGTGGTGTGTAGTAGAATATTATTTTAAAGTGTGTTACTTTTGTTTATGTTGCATTTGTTCAACTCTGTGAAGCTGTGTTACTGTGCTTGTTTAAAACACATGATGGTCTCATAAAGAGCTGAATGGCCACTAGTGAGGCAGGAGAAAGGGTAGGTGGGGCGGGCAGGCAGAGAGAATAAACAGAAGGAGAAATCTGGGAAAAGAGAAGAAGTAGCCAGAAAAGGAGGAGGACTCCAGGGGCCAGCCACCCAGCTACACAGCAAGCCACGAAGTAAGAGTAAGATTTACAGAAGAGAACAGGAAAAACCCAGAGGCAAAAGGTAGATGGGATAATGTAAGTTAAGAAAAGTTGGCTAGAAACTAAGCCAAGCTAAGGCCAGGCATTCATAATTAAGAATAAGCCTCCATGTGTGATTTATTTGGGAGCTAGGTGGTGGGCCCCTCAAAAGTGCAAAAACAATGAACAACAGTGATGTGTATGCATGTTTGCATGTATGGGCATTTGTATATTCACATAATGTGGCAGTCCCAGGTTGATGCTGGGAACTATTCTCTATTGAACACTATCTACCTTATTTATTGATGTAGGCTCTCTTAATCAAGCCCAGAGTTCAACTACATAATTAGTTCAGCTAGCCAGCATGCTCTGGGGGTGCCCTACCTCTACCTTGAAAGACTAGAATTATAGTCAGGCTGCCATGCCCACTCACTATTTATTTGGATTCTGGAGATCCAAGATAGAGTATTCACATGTGTGTGCCAATCACTTTAACCACTACTTTGTCTTGCTGGCCCCAACTCAACATTTTAATGAAGACTGCATCATTTGGAAAAAAACTTAACTGCAAGGAGTGACATTACTTTACACGTGTGAAATTTCTTTTACTATCTGGATTAATAGAAGACAGCCAGGTCTTCCCCACTGTGTCTGCATTTAGTCTGCCTGCATCTTACATGTCCTGAAGCTGCTGGGAGACTGAGAGCGTAAAAGTGCAAAGTATATTTTAGTTCTTTCATGAAACAGTTTTGACTAAAGGGCCCACAGTTTTGAGGCCAGCCACCCTCTACTGAGCCTTGTCTCATCATCAACATAACACAACATAACATAATTGGCCCTGTATATCAAACACTCTGTCCTCAGCTGGAGGAAAGGCCAAACAGAACCTGGACATTGTGAGTCCACTACCTGGACCAAGGGGCAACATTCTTCTCTATCACAGAGGCTCCAGAAGGCTGCAAATGGGTCCAGCTTCCTGCAGCCCAGTGCAAGCTTGCATCTCTGCTTTTTTCTGGAGTCCTGCTCTGTGCCTGCCACCTGGGTCCTCTCCACCCATGTATACACAAGCTAAAGCTTCCACTTGTTTAAACATTTCTTGATCTTACTCTAACTCCTTATCTTTAAGCCAAGTTCTTTGTGTATGCTTGTACATGTATGAGGTGGCAGAGGCCAGTGCTAACATCTTTTTCAATTTTTCTCCACCTTATATGTTTTTAGACAGAATCTCTCATTTAGAACTTGTTGATCAGGATATACTGGCAGACCATGAAGTCTCAAGGATCCTCCTGTCTCCACTTCCCCAGTGACAGGATTACAAGCTTGGGCTGCTGTACCTAGCTTTTAAACCTAGTGGGTTCTAGGGATAGAATTCAGGTCTTGCTTGCAAGGTAAGCTCTTTACCAAATGAGCTTTCCCCCATCCCTATATGTTGCAGAATATTTGTTTAACTATGCAAAGGTGTATTACATTTTTTAACTATGTAAAGATGTGTTACATTTGTTTAATTATGTAAAGATGGTGCTGCTGTTTTACCTTGCCTGTCTAAAATACCTGATTGGTCTAGTAAAAAGCTGAATGGCCTATAGCAAGGGAGGAGTATATAGGTGGGACTTCTGGGCAGGGAGAATAAGTAGGAGGAGGAATTTAGGTGGGAAAAAGAAAGAAAAAGACACCAGGGAGACACCAAGGGCTATCCAGCCAGCCATGGAGGAAGCAGGAAAATAGGACATACAGAATAAAAGAAAGGTAAAAAGCCCCAAGACAAAACATAGATGAATAGAAACAAGTTCAATTACATTAAAAGAACTAGTGGGACATGCCTAAGCTAAGGCTGAGCGTTCATAATTAATAAGTCTCTGTCTTTATTTGGGAGCTGGTTGGCAGCCCAAAGAAAATTCCAACTACACCTCTACTTTTAACAACTTTATCTTCCTTCACTCTTCAACTTACAAGTACCTGCTGCCACCTGTGGGTTACCCTGGATAGTTCTCAGCCTACATTCTCACTAGACAGTCCTGGGCAGCACCCCACACTGGTGACTGTCCACTGCTTGTGTTTTTGTGTTTATCAGAATCACCCAGGGAATCTTGCCTCTAGCTCTTCACCGGACAATCCCATTCAGGTGGTTTGCTGCCAGAGCAGGGGCAGGTATCCAGAACTTCTGGAATTAAAACAACCTGGCTGAAAGGAGAATTTGAACCTGAAAAAAAATGAGATGCAAATGTCAACTGAAGTCCTGGGTTGATTTCAAATTCCAGTGTATAATCCCAGGGTCTTCTGTTCTGAAAAAAACAAAACCAAACAAACAAATCCTCTTCTTTGGTGTCTACTGGAAGTTTCCAGAAACTGAGAGCTTCTGCTACTTAGATTACGTTTTTTTTAAACAGCACTTCCTCCAGAAGAAACTAGAGAGAAAAGACTGTAAAGTGAATGAGCTAACCTAGAACACTCTGTCACACTAGAAGGCAGGGCCGCTATCAAAGAGTTCTCAGGTCCTATCACAAGCAGGGTGAAGCTGGGACATTTAAATGTCATGAGAAACAGTGACTGCAGTAGCTCCAAACACTTCAATTATACTAAAATCTGTTTGCTCGGAATGTTCTTTTTAAAGGTACATTGATTAGCTTTGGAGAGTGCTAAGGAACCCAACTCATTACATTTAAAAGCTGGCAAAGAAAAGACAAGAATCAAACGTTTGTTTTCTTAACTCCTGTACAAGCTATGACTCCTCATAAACAAATAATTGACAATGACATGCTTCTCTTTACAGACATATATTGCCCATCATACATGAAGAAGAACGAGTATAATTAGAATATTGCCATTTGCATGCCCCTGTGATGACTAACTTAATTGTCACCACGACATAACCTAGAATCACCTGGGAAGAGAGTCTCACTGAGAAATTTCCTACATTGTGTTGATCTGTGGGCATGTCTGCAGTGTTTGTCTTAGTCAATTGATGTGGGAAGACACATCCCACTGTAAGTGGCAACATTCCTAGGCAGAGGGTTGTGAACAAGTGGGCATGCCTGTGTTTATCTCTTTCTGCTTCTGACTACGGATGTGTTGTAACTAGCTGTTTTAAGTTCTTGCCCTGACTTCCCTGTGACCATGGACTTTACCTTGGAATTGTGCACTAAAATAAATTCTTTTCTCCCAAGTTCCCTTTTAAATTTTTTATCATATATTTTAAAATATGTATATATGTGTAGGGTGTGTGTATACATGTGAGTGGAGGGCTTGAAGAGGCCAGAAGAAGGTGTTGGATCTGGAGCTGTAGTTGGGAGCCTGGGAACTGAAATAAAGTCCTTTGTGAGAGCAGAATGCAGCCTTAAACCCTGAGCTGTCTCTGCAGCCTGCCCCCCAAAGTTGTTTCTTGTCAGGATATTTTATCATGGCCACAAAAATGAAACTAGAACAGCTCCTGTGAATTCTATATGTATATATGTATTTATATCCACAAATAATGTATATATGTATTAAACATCCATAAATAATTCATAGGTATACATGGGTTTTATATATATACACACTCACAGAGAGAGAGAGAGACAGAGAGAGAGAGACAGAGACAGAGACACAGAGAGAGAGAGGAGAGAGAGAGAGAGAAGGGTGGCAGAAATGAACATATACAATACTACACATGACTTACTCTTACCCAAAGAAGAAGGTCTGAATGTGGCCTAACCAATTCACCACAATGACTTCCTGGGGCATGAATCTGGCCCTGTATCTGTAAATAAAGTCTTAGGGACACACACCCATACTTGTTTGCTTACACGCTTGCAGCAGAAAATATATGGCCCAGAAGACCTCAATGTTTGCTAATCCATTTCATTGAAGATTTACCATGACCTGCTGTCAATTAAGATGTTCTCATGTCCCTGTCAATCAGTTGCAATATGCAGACCTTATTTAAACCCTCATTGGAACAAAATGGCAGTTAACTATGAAACAGAAATTTAAACATTGGTAGGAATATAGTATGATATTATTATTAATGATTTCAGCTATAATAATGTTTTTTTTTGTGTGTGTGTGTGTAGCAGTCTTATCAAGCAAAGACATGCACCTCCACATTGAGATGGTAAAATGAGGTTTTCCAATACTGAGTTTGTTGGGAGCACTTTAAGCAAGTTCTAAAGTGTATTGTATCACCCTAGGAATATTCCTGACAGTCTGCCCTTCACTACTTTCGTTTTAAAGAAACTGAGGCATAGAATTAATATTTGGAGAGTGGAGAGAATGGTATTCAAAGCCTCAGGTCCAATTGACAGAGCCTGCATTCTTCATCACAGGGCTAGTGCTATGATGACCTTTCTGAAGGTCACAGAATGGTCCATCCCAGAAGGCCCAGAACACTCTCTGTAGAGTTGAGTACACAGCAAAGGGGGTTGGTGGTGCTGTAGACAGCAGCCTTCCTCACTAGTTGAGTACACCTGTCTGTCACTCACTTGAGCTGAGCCCATATAGGGGAGTAACACCCTGAAGTGCCTTCCAACAGAGTGTACTGGAGCATCTGTGGTACCTTTCCTCACTGGAGACCCTAGCCTGACTTTCGAGTGGAGGGGACTGGGATGCAGTGAGTCTGGAGACAGGAGGACCAGTGACTGCAATGGTCCTGGCAGTTGGTGGCCACTGGTCTGGATCTAGAGGACAGGATAACCATGGTTGTGGACCCAGAAGACAGAGTGCTTGGGTTCAGAAAACTGAGTCCTCTAACACAACAAGCAGCTGGCTGGGCAGGAGGACTTCCTGCCTAGGAATGCTTCTTATTGTGTTTAGACTGTGAAATCTAGTGCTATGATGACCTTTCTGAAGGTCACAGCATGGTGCATCCTAGATTTACATGTTGGAGCACTTGACCCCCAGCTGGTGGCATGTTTGGGAGGGTACCTTTATAGGGTAGAGCCTTGCTGGAGCGGGTGAAACATGTGGCGTGGGCCTTGAGGCTTAAGCTTAGTCCCACTCCCTTTTCACCTCCTGACTGCATTTGCAATATGAGCAGCAGCTTCCTGTGCCTGCTGCCATGCCTTCCCCCACTGCTGTGGTATATTCCCCACAATGACAGACTGTGTTGCCTCCAGCTGTAAGCTGAAATAACTCCCACCTTCCTTGAGTTGCTTAGGTCAACTATTTTGTTGCAGCAACAAGGACAGCCCTTGACTCATGTGGTCTGTAGACACCTGGCTAGATCCATTCCGCTCGTACCTTGCTGATGGCGGTCATTGTCAGGGCGGTGTCACCATCCTAGTTTCTTTCGTCCTCAAGCCATGGGAGACAGGGCATGCAGGTGCCAGTGCTGCAGGAGGACACAGGCACAGGGTTGATGACTGAGCTTGTATGGCATAATGAACAGTTGGGTCTGAACTCCAGGCAGCTGGCTTCCACAGCGCATGCTATCTTCCTATCTCCTTATGATGACTAATGAGGGATCTGAGGAGATGGAAACAGCATGCTTGCTGTGCAGACACAAGGACCTGAGTTCAGATCCCGGCACCCATGTAAAATGCTGGGCATGGCAGCACAGACTTGTTATACCAGTGCTGGGAGGCAGAGAGAAGCACATCCCGAGAACGGTGTGGTGGCTTGCTTGTTAGCCAGTCTCACTACATTGGTGAGGGACTTGGGTGTTTTTGTTTGTTTGTTTGTTTTTGTTTGTTTGTTTTACTCTTTTGGGGGGACTGCTACCCCACTTCAAAATAAATCACACACAGAGACTTATTCTTAATTATAAATGCCTGGCCTTAGCTTGACTTGTTTCTTGCCAGCTTTTCTTAACCTTAAATTATCCCATCTACCTTTTGTCTCTGGGCTTCTATCTCCCTTTATTTCTGTGTACCTTTTAAATTTTCTTTCTCTGTGGCTTGCTGGGTGGCTGGCCCCTGATATCCTCCTCTCCTCCTTTTCTTGCTCCTTCTTCTTTTCCTCCCAGATTTCTCCTTCTATTTATTCTCTCTGCCTGCCAGCCCCACTTATCCTTTCTCCTGCCTTGCTATTGGCCATTCAGCTCTTATTAGACCATCAGGTGTTTTAGACAGGCACAGTAACACAGCTTCACAGAGTTAAACAAATGCAACACAAAGGCATGCAACATATCTTTGTATCATTAAACAAATGTTCCAGAGCATAAACAAATGTAATACACCTTAAAATAATATTCCACAACAAGAGACTCTACTCTTTGTCCAAAAACTAAGGTTAAAGGGCTAGGGGGATGGATGGCTCAGTAGGAAAGAGGGTTATTCTGCCATCATGAAGACCTGAGTTCAAATCCTCAGCATCCATGTTTAGGGGAGGGGGGCTGGTGTGATAAATATTGTTATCATCTTGATACAATCTAAATTTATCTGGGAAGAGGGAACCTCAACTGAGGAATTATCCAGATTAGATTGGCCTGTGGCTCTGTGTGAGTAGTTGTCGTCTTTGATGATTGATGTAGTAGGGCACAGCCACTGTGGGCTGTACCACCCCTAGGCAGGTGGATCTGGGTTATATAAGAAAGGTAGATAAGCAAGCCACAGAGAACAACTCAGTAAGCAGCATTCCTCTGTGGCATCAGTTCCTGCCCTGACTTCCCTCAGTGATGGACTGTGATGTGGAAGTATAAGATGAAATAACTCTTCCCTCCTCAAGTTTCTTTTGATCATGGTGTTTGTCATAGCAACAGAAAAGAAACTAAGGCAGCTGGGTATTATTTGGCATGACTGTAACCCCAGTACTGAGAACTTTGGGGGGAAGGAGTAGAGACAAGCAGAGCCTAAGAACTCACTAATCAACTTGTCTAGTCAAGAAAAGGTGAGCTTCATGTTCAGTGACAGACCTGGGCAATGATCAATAGAGAGAGATGGAGGAAGACACCTGACATCTTGCTCTGGCCTACACACACACACACACACACACACACACACACACACACACACACACACACACCATTTCTTTCTCTCTCCCCCTCCCTCTCTTTCTCACACACACACATCTCTCTCGCTCCCTCTCCCAATCCCCTTCTCACACACACATACATGCCCACACATACACACACACACACACACACACACACACACACACACACACACACACACGAGAGAGAGAGAGAGAGAGAGAGAGAGAGAGAGAGAGAGAGAGAGAGAGAGAGAGAGAGAAACAGAGACAGAGACAGAGACAGAGACAGAGACAGAGACAGAGAGAAAAAGAAAGACAGACATTTGCAGATATAGGGAAGTAAGGGTTTACCTCAGCCTCCCTTTATCAGCTGTTCTTTATGCACATAAGATATATTCCTCTTTACAAAATGCACATACACTTTCAGAATGCACTGTTATGATGGGGGAGCGCCAACTGAGACGCCTCAGGCGAATTTATCTGGAGGTGTGTGCTGCTATTGTCATTGAGGATTCTAAACTCCTGCTGCTGCTGCTGCTCTTGGTCTGTGTGGAGAGGGTAGCAGGAAGGTTTCATTTTTATTACTTACTCATTTGTTGTCCACTTCAAAGGACATGCTCGGAGGGAGCCATGGCTGCAGCAGGAGGACAAAGGTGATGCAGCTTTGCTGGCTTAGAAGGGATGGGAGGGGACTGTGAGCCAAGGAATGCCCAAGAGACTGATACAGGAAAAAAATAAAAGTGTCCCTAAACCAACCAGAAAGGAGGGCAGTGCTGATGTCTACAGGTGCCCAGTGACTCTTGCCACACCTCTGAGATAATGGCATTCACATTTTTGTGAGCCGCTGAGCTTGAGACGGGCTGTTAGAGCATCAGGAACAGCACCATGCCCTTCTCCAGAAGCTTCTTGCAGCTTTCTGTCAGGCTGCCCAGAGGACACGCTGCATGGACAGCTAAGAGAGGACAAGTAGGATCTAAACTCAGTTCCCAAGGATTAGCTTGAGTGAGACAAAGGTTAGGAATAGGGTTGGCAAGATGGCTCAGTAGGTAAAAGAGCTTGCTGCCAAGCCTGATGACCTGAGTTCATCCCTGGAAACCATACAGTAGGAAGCATTGACTCTCCCAAGTTGTCCTCTGACCTGCCCACATACATGTTGTGGCAAACACACATCTACATCCTCTCTCTCTCTCTCAATAAATAAGTAAATCTAATTTTTAAAGTTAAAATTAATTTACCAGTTGAGTTCAGCTATAGAAATGTTGAATTTAGATAGAAACCACCTTTTTCTGCGTAGAAAACAAAGCATCTGGGCTCCACTATCACACCTTCCTGCTCTGATATGAGGAACACATCTTCCTGTCTTCAAAGATGGTGAAATTAGGTCATGGGGTAGTCATTCAACAAATACTAGCCTGCCTTGAAAAGGTTGTCCTGGGGTGCATATGTGTTAGCTGTGGGCACCTCTCAGTTGCTGTGGGCACCTCTCAGTTGCTGTGGGCACCTCTCAGCTGTGGGCACCTCTCAGCTGTGGGCACCTCTCAGTTGCTGTGGGCACCTCTCAGTTGCTGTGGGCACCTCTCAGTTGCTGTGGGCACCTCTCAGTTGCTGTGGGCACCTCTCAGTTGCTGTGGGCTCCTCTCAGCTGTGGGCACCTCTCAGTTACTATGGGCACCTCTCAGCTGTGGGCACCTCTCCGTTGCTGTGGGCACCTCTCAGCTGTGGGCACCTCTCAGTTGCTGTGGGCACCTCTCAGCTGTGGGCACCTCTCAGTTGCTGTGGGCACCTCTCAGCTGTGGGCACCTCTCAGTTGCTAGGGCACCTCTCAGTTGCTGTGGGCACCTCTCAGTTGCTGTGGGCACCTCTCAGCTGTGGGCACCTCTCAGTTGCTAGGGCACCTCTCAGCTGTGGGCACCTCTCAGCTGTGGGCACCTCTCAGTTGCTGTGGGCACCTCTCAGTTGCTGTGGGCACCTCTCAGTTGTGGGCACCTCTCAGCTGTGGGCACCTCTCAGCTGTGGGCACCTCTCAGTTGCTGTGGGCACCTCTCAGCTGTGGGCACCTCTCAGCTGTGGGCACCTCTCAGTTGCTGTGGGCACCTCTCAGCTGTGGGCACCTCTCAGCTGTGGGCACCTCTCAGCTGTGGGCACCTCTCAGCTGTGGGCACCTCTCCGTTGCTGTGGGCACCTCTCAGTTGTGGGCACCTCTCAGCTGTGGGCACCTCTCAGCTGTGGGCTGCTCTCTTTGTTGTTTTTCTTCCTGCTGTCTCATTTTCAGGATTGTTCTGAATGTTCTCTTTCTCACCCTTCTCATCACACCAACAGCCGTTCCTCCCCTTCTACAGGCAGAAAGTCACTTGCTGATGATCTCACTGGTGAGAGAGTGGAATCCTCCACAGAGTCGGGCAACTCTGACTCTGATCACTGACCTAAGCAAGGAAGAAGAAGCCTGGGCGATGCTGTCCTTGGTGGGTTGCTAGCAGCAGACTAACTGGCTGAGCAAAGGAGCCTCTTTCTTCATGGGCTGAATTATTTATGTCATTGTCTAAAGGTCTTAAGCACTTCCTTTTCCTGTTGAATCCCAAAGACAAATTCCCTCTGACACCTACAAAAGTCTATTTAAGTGGGGACCGCTTGGAGTTTGGAACTATCCTTTGTGCGGATTGATGAGCATATTAGAGAGAAAAAGTGAAGACAGAAGGAGGCCTCAGGTGGCAGTGTGAGCCCAAATACGCTTAGCCCCACTCTGCCTATTCTCTTGACTGTACCAAGATGACCCTCAGATCCTACCAGCCACGAGAGATTCAGGCTGTGTGGGTGAACCTGTGGCTGTTCAGTAATTCTAGCAGAGGTCCAGTCTTCTTCTGTAGGCTCATGTGCCCAGTGCCATGAATGAGTCCTAGAAGCAGCCAGGAGCCTGTGAGTTGATTCACAGCCATCCATTTTCACTACACCTCAGGGACAGTGTGAGGGCTGCTCCCACTCTCCAATCCACTACTATTCTTTTCCAAAGACCACTGAGTAGGCAACACAGATACTCACACTAACTGTCAGTATCTATCAATGTCAGTTTCCAATTACCCTCATGTGTAGATGGTGTAAAAACCCCAGACATACCAGGAAAGCTGACTGTGTGAAGACCTGGGGCTGAGATGGTGGTGGACAACCTTACACACAACTCCCATATGTTTCCCCCAGGGAAATTTTGTAAGCCATTGTCTCAAGGAAATAAGAATTTTTATTGTTAAAATAAAATGAGCAGTTGAAGCACAAAAGAATCATTGGAGATAAAAAAAAAAAAAAACAGCAACAACATGATTTCTGAGCGTAAAAGACAAACCCAGTAAGGCTGTAAAGAACAGGAGGGGTGGAAGTAAAATCTGTTGTGATGGATTAGTGGTTCCATGTAATTCAATTCAGGGAATTATTGTAGCTCAGGGCCAAAAAGGCAAGGAGATAGAAATGATGAAAGAGTGTATTTATGACAAGGGAGGTCTGAGAGACTTCTTTCCTGTCGCAGGAGGCCATGGAAAGAACAGAAATGACAGTGTTAGAGCAAGGATCAACCAGGCAAGTTTACTTGGGGGTTCACGAAATACCAGACCATTTTCCAAAAGACACAGAAGAATTCCAAAGACAAAGTCTGGAGGGTAGGTCAGAGGTGGACTTCTTGCCTAAGTACACACAAAGTCCTGGTTTCCATCCCTCGAACCTCCTAGAGAAGAAAAAGGAGAAGTTGCTGCACTCACACATCCATGTGCATTTCAATTGGTCTGGATATCTCTCCAGAAAACTAAATGTTAGAGACAGAACAGGAGGTCTGACGTGAAGAGGACTCAACTTGGAATTTTACCCACCCAAGCGCTCTCTCCTGTGAGCAAGAATAGAGGGAAGTACAGTACATTTGCTGTGAAAAACAAATACCACAAAGTAACAGAGTGTATTCCAGACTGTTTCAAGTAGGTCTTTCAGTAGGGGATAGGGATGAGCATGAGGAGACAAAAAGGAAGGGACAGAGCTACCTCCCATCGTCCTGCCTGGGTAAGGGTGGTGATTGTGACCAGAGGTGCTCACGGGAAGGGTTTAGTGGGGAGGGGGGGAGGGGTGGGAGTGGGGTGAGGTGGGATTCTCCGTGCCACACAGTAAGGACTAAATCTCAATGTCTTCGCTGTATGCTCTACCTTAGACTGTGACACCTCCTCAAAGCTTAGCTTCCTCTACTGTAGAATGGGAGAGAAAGTGTCAGAGGGTTCTTTGGAGGAGGAGAGAAGAATGAGGAATATTACATAGAAATATAGGTGTAGAAAATGACAGAGACACAAGATAGCTTTGGGAGGGCCCTGGGTCAATACTTACCCAGAGTTTTATTCTAGTGGGCTTTTTATACACTACCAAAGGGAGAGGCAAAAGAATTTCCCCTTTCAAGATCAAGGCACAGTGAACAGCTAAGTGTAAACCCTTCAAAACACGTGGTAACCACGCCCTTGGCCAAATCATCCCATTATGCAGCCCTGCTGGGTAAAGCAAACTCAGACTTTCTGCCTTACTAGGGCCTCTGTGGGTCCCCACAAGAAAGCCTACTTCCTACATCATTGATTACTTCTGATACTAAGTGATAACATGTCAATCACCTAACAGAACCAAAAGGTATTGCTTCTATCATTGTTTTTCTTAGTGATATAACATAAATTCAAACATAGTTTTAAACGCTTTTCAACAAACTCATCAGGAGCTCTTATCCCAGTAGAGAGAAGATCCCAGGATGCTGGAGATGGGGGCCACCCCTGATTAGCAGTGAGACTGGACCCTGGGGTCTACCCCTAGATGTCCATGTTGGTTAGGTTGGGCTGGAGGGGAAGGTTTGTCTGCTTTATTTCCTAAGACACTGAGAAGGCCATTCTCAGATAGATGGAGGCCCATGCCTGAGCACCCAAAAAGCACTCCAACAAAATGTGACCTGAAGTTCCTGTGTATGATAAAGATCATATAAAAGGGTTGACCTATTACAGCAAACAGAGGGAGGGAGGGAGAGTGCTGTTGATCAAGGTCTAAAGCTATCATTGGCTACCTTTGGTCTCCTTAATTTTGGGCCATTTATCACTCACTTTTGTGTCTGAACTAACATCCCTTTGACTATCAGGCAAAAGCTTTGGAGCATGTTACCTTAGCAGATCCCCAGCTGCCACCAACCCCAAAGCTGGAATGCCACCAGATAGCAGATATGGCATCAGATATAGCAGAGACTCTCTTGCTTTGCCATAATTGCCTCCCTGAGGTCCTCACCAGCATATTTAATAAATGCATCAATTTCTGACTTCCATTTGCTCCGTGACCATCAAAATTCACATAACCCCATCACAGAGGAGTGTGTGACCCTGAATCCATGTTCCTGAGACATGGTTGTATTTGACCCTTTACAGTGAAAGCTGTGTTTTGTGTTAGCCAATAACAGTGACCTCATTAATGTTCCTCTGGGGATAGGAGAGCTGGATATATAGATCTGTGCACTATGCAGATGTTTGCTTTTTAAATTGCAAACATAGACTGGGAATCACAAGCACTACTGCTCTTGACCATTTGAGATCCTCTAAAGAGCCTCAACCTCAGCATGATGAGAACAGAGAAAGGTCCAAAGGTGTTTCTTCCACAGACTTGGAGCCCTTTGGTCTAGTCTCAGTGACACTCGTGAGAGCTAGGCAGGGCTGACCCAGTTCTATGGGGTTCTGTACATTGGAGCTGGTGTAGCCAGTCGGTCTGTTATTAGAAGCCTCTGGCAAAGACAGCACTAGAATTTATAATTTTGGGAAGGGGAGCCAGGTGGTCATAGCATTCATAAGCTACCCATGCTGGCTGTGGTGTATCTCATTAGATCCGCTGGGCATTGTAAACATTGGGTATTCTTATTCCCATTTTAAAGTGAGGTAATGGGAACTTAAAGATCTTGCTCCTCCAGGTAAAGACATTGGATCTGACTATGAAAAAAACGAATCTCAGCATAACCAGAAGATATTTGATTGTCACATGAGTCTTTGGGTTTTTGCTTTATTGTTATTTCTAGATTTTTTTTTTGGCAGAATACTCTTTCATTTGCTCTTGAATGAAGAGTGTGTTATGTATCCACTCTTCCTAAGACTGGAGAACATGGTGTCCGTGTATCGATTGGAAGAGATACAGCTAGAGAACAAGATATCCACACTCATTTATCCACTCTCCTTAAGGTTGGAGAACACAGCATTCACTCTGAGAAATGGGTGCAATCTTATCATTTCCTAAAAGCTGGTAGCTTCATGCTCTTGAGTGTAGTGCTCTGGCCATGAACTTGCTTTTCTTTTTGTTGGGAATATAATGGCTGCAGGCCTTTTCTTTTTTAAATTTCTTTTGTGGATCTTGAGTTGGTGTTTTGTTCTTGAAGGTATATTTGTATGCCCATTTTCTTGGATCTATGTGTCAACAGTAGACATTAAACTTGATAGAAATAGTGTAAACTCTGGGCATATGGGTTTGAATCATCCAAGAAAGGACTATCAAGGGCATGGGAGTCTTTGCTCTGAACCTAGCACAAAGTTGGTGAGATTTAGCTGTCATCTGGGTTTTCATTTTCCTCAGTGCGCTCTCTCTCTCTCTCTCTCTCTCTCTCTCTCTCTCTCTCTCTCTCTCTCTCTCTCTCTCTCTCACACACACACACACACACACACACACAAAACACATACACACTTTATACTGTTGGTTCCTCTTTTCCTCTCAACCTTAGTGTTGGGGATATCAGGGTCTTTTGTCTGGATCCTGTTGTCAACTTTCTGTCACAGAGACAATTGATTTTCAAGGAGAAAATGTTCATTTGAGCTCATTTCTTTGGAGGCTTCGGCCTATGGTTGCTTGGTCCCATTGTTTTAGGGCTGAAGTAACACATCATGGTGGTAGTGTATGAAGCCGACAAGCCACTCATCTGTGATTAGGGCACACAAAGAAGAGCAGCGGGGTGAGCTTCCACTGCATCCTTCTAGAGCACACTCTCAATGACCTAAAGACCTATCAGTCCTTAATCCCTGAAAGTCCCTCTGACCTCCCAACAGTGCCACACGAGAACCAAGCCTTCAACACACAAAGATGTTTAAGATTCAAGTGACAGTCTCTAGGGATTCCAGCTGTTACTGATTCATGCAGTGAACTGTTCTTTTAGATTTGAATGCTGGCTCAGATTTCTGGACACCCAATACTCTTCTACCCCTTGCTTCTTGATAAGCCCCTGGAATTTCTACATCTCACATTAACATGACCAAAGTGGGGCTTCTGGTTTATTCACCCTCTCTTCCCCTACAGTTTTCCTCACCTCAGACAATACCACATCTACCTTCCTAGGTATGATGGTTTGCTTTAATTGTCAACTTCACACACCCTAGAAGCAACTGGGAAGAGAGTTTTAGCGAGGGATTGTCTGTATTGCAGGCATGCCCATGGGGGACTGCATTACTGCACCATTCCCTAGAAGTGGAGTCCTGAGCTATCTGAGAGTGGAGACATTGAGTTGAGCACAAGCATGCAAGCATGCATGCATACATGCATTCCTGTTTTTGACTGTGGCTGTGATACAACCAGCTGTTTATGGTTCTTGTCACCTTGACCTCCCTGCTATGATGGACTATTACTTAAAATAACACCCACAAGCTGTTTTCTGTTGGGGTGTTTTATCACAGCAACAGAAATGAAACTAGAGCACTGGGTGTTCAGGTCCTATGTTCTGGACATGCTATTGATACTTTTTTTTATGCCCTACACTGAGTTGTCAGGAACCACACACAATCTCTTTTCAGAATTACCCCCAATGGATCTGTGACTTCTCCATGGCCACCTGCAGCTGGTTTCCCAGACCCAAGCTAGTCCTCATGGTGTGTTTCCTGTCCAGTTGTCACAGGGAGCCCATAAACTTACTACGCAGTGTCAACCTCTGTTCAAAACGCTGTGATAGTTACCGTGAGACACAGCCTATGGAGCCTCTTGGGGCCTTTGTTGGTTCATTCCCAAGATCTCAGATTAATAAAGACCACAAATATAAAACATACTTAGAAGTCCCACAATCTTTACCAATTCAAACACTAAAAGTTCAGTCTGTAAAAACCAAGTCTCTTAAAATCCAAAATCTCTTTTGAAAATTCAAAGTTTCTCAACTGTAGGCTCCTATAAAATAAAAAAAAATAAGCTAAATACATTTTTTTTTTACTTCAAAAGGGAAGCACCAAGGCACAGTCACAGTCTGGAGAAAGCAAAAATATAACAGTGTAAATAATTCAATGTTCAATATCTAGGATTCACTCAATGGTCTTTTGGCCTCTTCCAAAAGGCTTGGGTCACTTATCCAGCTCTGTCCTTTGAAGCACACACAGCTTGTCTTCTAAGCACTGGCAGGCTCTTCTCCACTGCTACTGCTATTCTTGGTGGTCATCGCATGTTCAGAGCATCTCTAAAATGCTGAATATTCTGCAGCAACTGGGCTGTACTTTCACCAAGTGCCTCTTCCCAGTGCCAAGCCTCAACTTCTCTCCATGACCCCTTCAATTCTGGGGCTTCAACTGCTATTGAGGCTGCACCTTCACCAATGGCCTCTCCCAGTGCCAAGCTTCAGCTGCTCTCCATGACCCCTTCGTGCCTTCAAAACCGGTACCGCCTGGGTGACTCTTACACTACCAAGTTCAACACCAACAGAAGGTACAACCTTGGCTACTTTTGGAACCCAGTTTGTGTATGTTGACCCTGAGGAAACACTTCCCAGATGATGCTTTTTAATCATGGCTGATTCCTTAATGACCTCAGTGATGCTTTTTAATCATGACTGATTCTTCAGCTCCAGCTACCCAGAACCACAGAATCTTAATTCAAAATAACAAATGGCCCCCAATGAAGTAGTTAGTCTTCCCTACAAAACTTCACAAGCCAGGCCATCTTTGTCTGTATTGCTATAAATGTTCTTATCTTCCAAATTCCTACATAACAGCTCTAAACACTCAATACTCAATGGCTTTTCTAGCCAAAGTTCCAAAATCCTTCCACAATTCTCCCCCAAACAGCATGGTCAGGTATGTCACAGCAGTACTCCACTTCTGGCACCAACTTCTCTTAATTTGGGTTACTATTGCTGTGATGAAACATCATGACCAAAGTAACTGGGGAGGAAAAGGTTTATTTGTCTTACACTTACATATCATTGTTCATCATCCAAGGAAGTCAGGATAGGAACTCAAACAGGGCAGGAACCCGGAAGCAGGAGCTGATACAGAGGCCATGGAGGGATGCTGCTTGTTATTTTTTGTTTTTGTTCTTTTTGTGGGGGGCCCACCACTCAGTTCCCAAATAAATCACACACAGAGACTTATTCTTAATTGCAAATGCCCAGCCTTATCTTTGCTTAGTTTCTAGCCAGCTTTCCTTAACTTGAATTATCCCATCTGTCTTTTGCCTCTGGGCTTTTTTTATTCTCTTACTTCTGTAAATCTTACTCTTACTCTGTGGCTTACTTGGTGGCTGGGTGGCTAGCCCCTGGAGTCCTCCTCCTTCTCTGGTTCCTAGATCTCTCCTTCTATATAATATATTCTCTCTCCCTGCCAGCCCCACCTATCCTTTCTCCTGCCCTGCTATTGGCCGTTCATTTCTTTATTAGACTAACAGGTATTTTAGACAGGCACAGTAACACAGCTTCACAGAGCTAAACAAATGCAACATAAACAAAAGTAACACATTTTAAAATAATATTCCACAACAGCTGCTTACTGGCCTGCTCATCATGGCTTGTTCAGCTTGCTTTCTTATACACCCCAGGTGGCACCAACCACAATGGGCCAGGCCCTCCCACATCAATCACTACTTTTAAAAATGCTCTACAGGCTTGCCCACAGTCCAATCTTATGGAGGCATTTTCTCAGTTGGAGTTTCTTCTTCTCAGATGACTCTAGTTTGTGTCAGGGTGACATAAAATTATCCAGCAATCCTCCCTTTGGCTGTCCTCATCTCCCTTCCTTTCTCTCCATTTCCTCTCTCACTTAGTCCCTCCTTCCTTCCTTGTTCAGCCCATTACACTTTTTCAGGTTCACAGTGACCATGTCTCAAATCAGCTAGACTGACTGACTCTCTAACTGCAGGGCCAAGCATTGCACACAAGGCAGAGAACTTCCCAGGTGGTAATAGCTTGTTGCTAACACTATTGGGCACTTAATGTGTACAGACACCGTGTATAAACATTTTGACTTTATGAAGTCAGTTACCTCTCCTGTGGACCTCATTGTAACTGAAGAGGAAGCCAGCATAGGAAGAGTCAACACTAGCCGACAAAGTGTGGTTGGCAGTTTGGAGACGAAGTGACTGGGCAGGTCACTGGCAGATGATTTTGTATTGAGGATGCTTTAAAAAATGTAAACCTCTGTACAAACTTAAATAAAGAACAAGGGCTTTGATATCCCTGCATCTCCAGGGAGCAGGGAGAGTGGATTATGGCTGAGTCAGGTATTTTACTGCATTAATATTTTGCAGCATTAGACTATCAATATTTCAGGCCGCAGAAAACAGTCAGTAAGGGCTGAGAGCCTGTGGAACTCCCCTTCTTGGGTAGGTGTGCAGATACCCTGACCCGCAGCTCACAGTCCTTATCATGGGCTCACAGAGGAGAATGTCGAGGGTCTGGGGCTCAGACAAGGTCTCCTCCACTCCTGCCAGACCGGACTCACTCACACACTCTGACTGGCTGAGGGAAAGTCAGGCCGCGTGCTTTCCCCACAGCTGTCAAATCTGGTCTGTCCTGCTCAAAGTGGGCTCCTATGGTCACTTAGGCTAGAGATCCTGGTCTGACTCTGACAGTACCACACATAAACACACCCTCACCACATACGGACAACCCATATACAGATATCTCACACACAGACACAGCCCACCATCACAGATATAGTCACATATATCTTCTTCATACACACAGAAACCACATACAGAAACATAGGATACCTTTACATATACCTACACTACATACCATAAATGCCACCCAGGCACAACAGCACATATGCTATATACCTAAACCACACATGCCACACATGAATACCACATACACACCATACAGGTACACCACACATACCATGCACACAAATAATACACACCACACATATACCACACATACATTACACATGCTACACACACAGATAATATAATACACACCATACACACATACCACATATATTTGATTCATGCATACCACACATGCATGACACACATGTAAACCACATGTCAAACACCACATGTGTACACCACGTACACCACATGTATGCTAACATATGCCATGTACACAACATATATACATACACTAAACATACCACACATATATACTACACACAGCACTCCCATATCCCATTGCTCAATCAATAGAGATTGACAGATTGCTGGCAGAGACTTGGGATCTTCTCTCACTTGACCTTGCTGTAGTCACACAGGCTTTCATCTGTCCCCTCCTAAGGAGCTCCAGGACAAGGTGTGTCATGTGGCTGGTCCTCAGCTGCCCCAGGTTCCTCAGTTTCCAAGTTGCTGTACCATATGATTCAGTGCTGCCTGGTTAAGTGGCAGGCAGAGCTGACAGACGTGGCTCTCCATGTGGGGTGCTTCTCCCTTTTAAGGTGAGAGCTGTGATTTTGTTTTTCATCAGCAATCCCAAGAACCCACGTAACAAGCTAGGTGTGGCAACTGGCACCTCCGACCCAGTGCCGAGGGGTGGGGACTGGAGGGCACTGAGCAGTTTCAGGCCAGCCAGTCTAGCCAAATTGGCAAGCTCCAGGTTTAGCAAGAGATGCTATATCAAAAAATAAATTGGGATTCAGGCCCAGCGGCGGTCCACAGAGGTAGACGGGCCCAGCGGAGGCCCGCTGAGGTAAACGGGCCGGCGGCAGCGGCCAACAGGAACATTCAGGCCCGGTGGCAGCCGGCAGAGTCATTCAGGCCCAGCGGCAGCCCACAGAGGTAGACAGGCCCAGCGGCGGAGACAAGCAGATGCAGGTAGGCCTATGGCGGCGGCCCGCAGAGGTAGACGGGCCCAGCAGCAGCCCGCTGAGGTAGACGTGCCCAGCGTCGGCAGCCGACAGGGCTATTCAGGCCCGGCAGCAGCCGGCAGATACATTCAGGCCCAGCGGCGGCCCACAGAGGTAGACAGGCCTGGCGGCAGAGACAAGCAGACGCAGGTAGGCCTGTGGCGGCGGCCCGTGGAGGTAGACGGGCCCAGCGGCGGCAGCCGACAGGAATATTCAGACCCGGCAGCAGCTGGCAGAGACATTCAGGCCCAGCGGCAGCCCACAGAGGTAGACGGGCCCAGCGGCGGCCCGCTGAGGTAAACGGGCCCTGCGGCAGTGGTCGACAGGGACATTCAGTCCCGGCTGCAGCCGGCAGAGACATTCAGGCCCGGTGGCGGCCCCCAGAGGCAGACAGACCCAGCGGCAGCTGACAGGGACATACAGGCCCGGCGGTGGACCGCAGAGGTAGACAGGCCCAGGGACGAAGACAAGCAGACGCAGCTTGGAACAGGGACGCCCCTAACCCCAACATCTGGGGAAGAAGCTATCTCCGTGGGTCAGAACCAGAACGAATCTGAACACTCCTTCTGAGGACAACCCAGGGCCCAGCTGCTGATCCTGTGAAACCCAACAACTTGGAGGTGTTGGTGAGACTACCCTGGTCAGCTGAAACCCATCTGGGAGAGGATTCAGATGCCTACAGTTTAAAGTCTGAAGAAACAAGATCAGCTGAGGAGTTGACAAATGAACAAAACGTGACCTGGGAACACAGAAGAAGGCGCTACCCAGACACCAAACCAGATCACCAGAATCATAAGTATATAATTCACCGATCGAAATCAGCTGCCCCTGAAGAAATAGCCCAATAGCACCAATTTAACCAAGAACCACTACTAAACCAAGACTAAAAATTAGAACAAGAGAGGCACTCTCAGACACAGACACCACCTGCACCGCACAGAGGAAGAGATGAGTAGACGCCAGTGCAAAAATACAGGCAACAACATAAAGACCTATATGGCAATATTAGAACCTAGTGATTCTACACCTGCAAGACCTAAACATACCATGACAGAAGAAACAGAAGAAATCAACCCTAAAAATGACTTTAAGAAGATGATAGAGGCCCTTAAAGAAGAAATAAAACATTCCCTCAATGAGGAAATAAAAACTTTCCTTAAAGAGGAAATGAAAAACTCCCTTAAAGAGGAAATAAAAACTTTCCTTAAAGAGGAAATAAAAAACTCCCTTAAAGAGGAAATAAAAACTTCCCTTAAAGAGGAAATGAAAAACTCCATTAGAGAGGAAATAAAAAACTCCCTTAAAGAAATGGAAGAAAAAACGAACAAAAAATGGGAAGAAATCAAATCAAGCCAAGAAAAAGCAATTAAACAGATGAAAGAAACATTCCAAGATCTGAAAAATGAAATTGAGACAATAAAGAAAACACATGCTGAGGGAATGCTGGAAATAGAAATCCTGACTAAACGAACAGGAACTACAGAAACAAGCATAACCAACCGATTGCAAGAGATGGAACAGAGAATCTCTGACGCTGAAGACACGATAGAGAAAATAGATTCGTCAGTCAAAGAAAACACTAAAGACAAAAAAGTCCTAACACAAAACGTCCAGGAAATTTGGGACACCATGAAAAGACCAAACCTAAGAATAATAGGGATAGAAGAAGGAGAAGAATACCAACTCAAAGGCACAGAAAATATATTCAACAAAATCATAGAAGAAAACTTTCCTAACCCAAAGAAAGAAATACCTATGAAGATACAAGAAGCTTACAGAACACCGAATAGGCTGGATCCAAAAAAAAAGTCCCCTCACCACATAATAATCAAAACACTAAACACACAGAATAAAGAAAAAATATTAAGAGCTGCAAAGGAAAAGGACCAAGTAACATATAAAGGCAAACCCATCAGAATAACACCAGACTACTCAATAGAGACTATGAAAGCTAGAAGATCATGGACAAACCTCATGCAGACACTAAGAGACCACGGATGCCAACCCAGACTATTATACCCAGCAAAACTCTGAATCACCATAGGCGGAGTAAACAAAATATTCCAGGATAAAACCAGATTTAATCAATACCTGTCCACAAACCCAGCCCTACAGAAAGCACTAGAAGGGAAAATTCAACCCAAGGAAGTTAAACACATCCATGAAAAATCAAGCAATAGATAATCCTACACCAACATACACCACAGAAGGACAACACAACACAACCAAAAAAATAACAGGAATTAACAATCACTGGTCATTAATATCCATCAATATCAATGGTCTCAACTCACCTATAAAAAGACACAGGTTAACAGAATGGATAAGAAAACAGGACCCATCCATATGCTGCATACAAGAAACACACCTTAACTCCAAAGACAGACACTACCTCCGAGTAAAGGGCTGGGAAAAGGTTTTCCAAGCAAATGGACCTAAGAAACAAGCTGGTGTAGCTATCCTAATATCTAATAAAATAGACTTCAAACTAAAATCAATCAAAAGAGACCAGGATGGACATTACATATTCATCACGGGAAAAATCCACCAAGATGAAGTCTCGATTCTAAACATCTATGCTCCAAATACAAAAGCACCCACATTCATAAAAGAAACACTACTAAAGTTTAAAACGCACATCAAACCCCACACATTAGTAGTGGGAGATTTTAACACACCACTCTCACCAAAAGATAGATCTACCAGACTGAAACTTAACAAAGAAATAAAGGACCTAACAGATGTTATGACTCAAATGGACCTAATAGATATCTACAGAATATTCCATCCTAACACAAAAGAATATACCTTCTTCTCAGCACCCCATGGAACCTTCTCAAAAATTGACCACATGCTTGGACACAAAACAAATCTCAACAGATACAAAAAAATTGGAATAACCTCCTGTATCTTATCAGACCACCATGCCTTAAAGTTAGAACTCAAAAACAACAAAAATCATAGAAAACCCACAAACTCATGGAAACTGAATAATGACCCCCTGAAACATCAATGGGTCAAGGAAGAAATAAAAACAGAAATTAAAGAGTTCCTAGAATTCAATGAAAATGAAAGTACAACATACCCAAACTTATGGGACACTATGAAAGCAGTGCTAAGAGGAAAATTCATAGCTCTAAATGCACACATAAAGAAGAGGGAGCAATCCCATACCAATGAATTAACAGCACAACTGAAAGCTCTAGAACAAAAAGAAACAAACTCACCCAGGAGAAATAGACGCCAGGAAATAATCAAATTGAGGGCTGAAATCAACGAAATAGAAAACAAGAGAACAATACAAAAAATCAATGAAACAAAGAGTTGGTTCTTTGAAAAAATCAACAAGATAGACAAACCACTAGCCAAATTAACCAAAAGGCAAAGAGAGAGCACCCAAATTCACAAAATCAGAAATGAAAAGGGAGACATAACAACAGACAATGAGGAAATCCAGAGAATCATCAGATCATACTTCAAAAACCTGTACTCCACAAAAATGGAAAACCAGGAAGAAATGGACAATTTTCTGGATAAACACCACATACCAAAATTAAATCAAGACCAGATAAACCATTTAAATAGACCAATAACCCCTAAAGAAATAGAAACAGTCATCAAAAGTCTCCCAACCAAAAAAAGCCCAGGACCAGATGGTTTCAGTTCAGAATTCTACCAGACTTTCAAAGAAGAACTAATACCAATCCTCTTCAAAGTGTTCCACACAATAGAAACAGAAGGAACACTACCAAACTCTTTTTATGAGGCTACAATTACCCTGATACCCAAACCACACAAAGATGCAACAAAGAAAGAGAACTACAGACCAATCTCCCTCATGAACATAGATGCAAAAATACTCAACAAAATATTGGCAAACCGAATCCAAGAATACATCAAAACAATCATCCATCACGACCAAGTAGGATTCATCCCAGGGATGCAAGGATGGTTCAACATACGGAAATCAGTCAATGTAATACACCATATAAACAAACTGAAAGAAAAAACCACATGGTCATCTCCTTAGATGCTGAAAAAGCCTTTGACAAAATCCAACACCCCTTCATGATAAAGGTCTTAGAAAGATTAGGAATACAAGGAACATTTCTAAACATAATAAAAGCAATTTATAGCAAGCCAACAGCAAACATCAAATTAAATGGAGAGAAACTCAAGGCGATACCACTAAATTCAGGAACAAGACAAGGCTGTCCACTCTCTCCATATCTATTCAATATAGTACTAGAAGTTCTAGCTAGAGCAATAAGACAACAAAAGGAGATCAAAGGGATACAAATTGGCAAGGAAGAAGTCAAACTTTCACTATTTGCAGATGATATGATAGTATACATAAGTGACCCCAAAAACTCTACCAGGGAACTTCTACAGCTGATAAACTCCTTCAGTAAAGTGGCAGGATACAAGATCAACTCAAAAAAATCAGTAGCCCTCCTATACACAAATGATAAAAGGGCTGAGAAAGAAGTCAGAGAAACATCACCCTTTACAATAGCCACAAATAATATAAAATACCTTGGGATAACACTAACTAAACAAGTGAAAGACCTTTTTGATAAGAACTTTAAATCTCTAAAGAAAGAAATTGAAGAAGATATCAGAAAATGGAAGGATCTCCCATGCTCATGGATAGATAGGATTAACATAGTAAAAATGGCAATCTTACCAAAAGCAATCTACAGATTCAATGCAATCCCCATCAAAATCCCAACACAATTCTTCACAGACTTGGAAAGAAAAATACTCAACTTTGTATGGAAAAACAAAAGACCCAGGATAGCTAAAAGAATCCTATACGATAAAGCAACCCTTGGAGGCATCACCATCCCGGACCTCAAACTCTACTATAGAGCTATAGTAATAAAAACAGCTTGGTACTGGTATAAAAACCGACATACGGACCAATGGAATCGAATTGAAGACCCTGACATTAATCCATGCACATATGAACACCTGGTTTTTGACAAAGGAGCCAAAACTATACAATGGAACAAAGAAAGTATCTTCAACAAATGGTGCTGGCATAACTGGATGTCAATATGTAAAAGATTACAAATAGATCCATATCTGTCACCATGCACAAAACTCAAGTCCAAGTGGATCAAAGACCTAAACATAAATCCAGTTACACTAAACTTAATAGAAAAGAAAATAGGAAGCACTCTTGAACGCATTGGCACTGGAGACCATTTCCTAAATAAAACACCGACAGCACAGACCCTGAGCACAACCATTAATAAATGGGACCTCTCGAAACTGAGAAGCTTTTGCAGGGCAAAAGACACAGTCAATAAGACAAAAAGACAGCCAACAGAATGGGAAAAGATCTTCACCAACCCCACATCTGACAGAGGATTGATCTCCACAATATATAAAGAATTCAAGAAACTAGACATCAAAGCACTGAACAGTCCAATTAAAAAATGGGCTAAAGAGCTAAACAGAGAATTCACAAAACAAAAACTACAAATGGCTGAAAGACATTTAAAGAAATGCTCAACATCCTTAATCATCAGAGAAATGCAAATCAAAACGACTCTGAGATACCACCTTACACCTGTTAGAATGGCTACGATCAAAAACACCAATGACAACCAATGTTGGAGAGGATGTGGAGCAAAGGGAGCACTCCTCCACTGTTGGTGGGAATGTAAACTTGTACAACCACTGTGGAAATCAGTATGGCGGTTTCTCAGAAAATTAGGAATCGAACTACCTCAAGACCCAGCCATCCCACTCTTGGGCATCTACCCAAGGAATGCTGATTTATACCATAAAGATACATGCTCAGCTATGTTCATAGCAGCACTATTTGTAATAGCCAGAACCTGGAAACAAACTAGATGCCCATCAACAGAAGAATGGATGAAAAAAATGTGGTACATATACACAATGGAGTACTACTCAGCAGAGAAAAACAATGAAAGCATGAAATTTGCAGGCAAATGGATGGAACTAGAAAAAATCATCCTGAGTGAGGTAACCCAAACCCAGAAAGACAGTTATGGTATGTACTCACTCATTGGTGGATTCTAGATATAAAATAAAGAACAATCAGACCACAACCCATAGAACCATAGAGGCTATATATATAGCATGGAGGTCCCTAGGACGACTGTGGCATATAATAAATTTCAGTTTTACTCAATTATTGAAAAAAAATAGCCAAATGAATGGAAACACATGAACTATGAACCAAAGGCTGAGGGGCTCCCAGCTGGATCAGGCCCTCTGAATAGGTGAGACAGTTGATTGGCTTGATCAGTTTGGGACGCATCTTGGCAGTGGGACCAAGTCCTGTGCTCATTGCATGAGTTGGCTGTCTGAAACCTGGAACTTATGCAGGGACACTTGGCTTAGTCTGGGAGGAAGGGACTGGACCTCCCTGGACTGAATCTACCAAGTTGATCACAGTCCTCGGGGGAGGACTTGTCCTGGTTGGAATGGAGGGTGGGCTGGGGGTAAGGGGAGGGCGTGGGAGGGGGGAGAATAGGGGAACCCATGGCTGATATGTAGAACTGAATGATATTGTAAAATAAAAAATATATATCAAAAAATAAAAATAAAAAAAATAAATTGGATAGTGGTAGTGGAAGAGACCTGATATCAACCTTTGGGATCCATCCACATGTGTACACTCATGCATGCATACACACACTCACACATACTTATCCACCCCCACCCCCACACAGAAAAGCAGGTTTTTTCAGAAAGGAAGACAGACACATCCCTCTTACCAATTGTTGCCCTTTCAATGTCCCCACCACACTCGGCCATTTTCTGTAACACCAGTGGTCTTGGAATTGGTGTGGATGCCTAGTGTACAGGAAAATGACAGTGTGCCCATCGAGACTGAGCTGTCCTAGATAAGGAGTTGCCACCTTTGGACCGTGCTATATCTGCATATACTGCCTCCCATTTCTAACTTCTAAATTGACATTGTTGGAATAGTTGCCCTCAGGGCAATTCTTCTGAGCTGAAACACTTTCCAGGGCCTGTCGTTTGCATCCCCAGCTGAAGGGATTATGTGCAATAACCCTGCAGATGTGTGGAAATGCTGATATGAAGTTGCCGTGAACCTTGGGCCAGTGTATAAAGATGTACCATCTGAGGAAGTCCTTGTGTCCCTCTCCTGGCACATTTTCACTTTCTCAGGGTCCCCCTACTTCTCTGGGCAAGGCTAGATTATGCATTGGACCTTCTCAGAATATGGATGCAAATACCATACCTGTTTGAATAAAGTAAGTCTCTGGATGATTCTTCCTTCACTGAATTAAAAATTTCTGTTCTAGCTAGAATATTTTGAAAGAAAAAGGGTAAGAAAAGAAAAAGGCAGCTGTGTGCATTCCTTTCACAGGGTCAGTGAATTCCTCATTGTTCAAAGAGCCCAGGCTTTTCTCTTCCCTTTGTTATGTCCACATGGAGCACTGTACCAGGTAATGGAAGGATCTTATGTTTTGTTCTTTGTTTCCAAGGAACAATAGGGAGATGGTATAACCACACAAGTGAATGCACTCCCAGAACTCAGTGGCTGAGGATACGAGTCCCCAAGGACATAGCTAAGGAGACCCTGTCCATGCCCATCTGCTTCTGCTCTTTCCTTCTCAGACACTGTCTACCATGCTTGTCATCCACAGCAGAATGACCATCATCTCCCATTCCACACTGCTTGGTCTGAGAAACAGACTTCCTGTTCAGCATCCCACCTGGTAGTTCCTAAATCTATCCCTAAAGGGTGTCATTCCAGGATGATGGAAAAGAGGATCCTTGGGGCTATGCAGTCCCTACCACAGGTCTAATTTGTGTCTGGGAACTCCTGGATCAGGACAGTATGTAACTACACAGCTTAATTAGTCTAGTAAGCTTAATAATCAATGTACTCCCTGCTTAGTAGGGCCAGGTCAGAAAGCTTTCAAAAGACAATAGCCCCTTTGAAATGTCATGTCCCTATCAAGATGAGTGTGTCCAATAGTCATCAATCCTGGGGTGTATGGGAGTTGACAGCTGGACTGTGGTGTTATCCTTCCCTGGTGGGACATTCTGGCCTTTGAAGCCTCTGGGTGTAGTTCAAGTTGTAAGGGTGACATGGTAATTGCATTTATCTGCTGATGTCAGATCCTTGAAAACAATAGTGAGATGGGTAACAAGCTGTTGGATGTGAGGTGCTGTAATCAGGAAATGAGCATTCATGTCCCATGTGCAGCCTACGACAGTGTGCAGGATCACAGAACAAGTGTTTGGCATCTCATTCCCTTCCTGCCCCTTGGTTTATCAAGTGTTCCCCATATGCCACTGAGAGAAGAGTTCTTTGAGAGTGGGTAATGGTAGGCATCAGGGGCCAGGGAGGGTCCCTATGCCTCTCCATGCTAGATATTTGTATGAACCACTGGTCCCTCAAGCCCAGCTCCTTAGTTCTACTTCACCTCTTCTCTGTCAGGTTAACTCATCTCTTCTACTTCAGTCTTCCTACAGGCCCTAGTTAGGCTGTTTGTTCATCCTGTGGATTTAAGGCTGGCCAGGTGTAGATGTAACCATCTTATTAAATAAGAAACACAGAGCCAATACAAAGATGAAAGCCCAAGAGGTCAGAGCGATAGCTAAGAGTTAAAAACTTTACCCTTCACTGCCGCTATCTTCCTCAGCAAGAGACCTACTTCCTGTGTTTGTCTTTTTTATAGACTTTCTATTCTGCCTTCTCAATGGTTGTAAACCCAACCACATGAACTCCTCATCACTGCCTGTCTGTACAGACCTCCAGGTCTTCTATGGTTGGTATTGAGATTAAAGGCGTGTGTCTCCAATGCTGGCTGTATCCTTGAACACACAGAGATCTACCTAGCTCTGCCTCCCAAGTGCTGGGATTAAAGGCGTGCACCACCACCGCCCAGTTTCTGCTATGGCTTGCTATTAGCTCTGACCCCCAGGCAACTTTATTTACTAACATACAAATAAAATCACATTTCAGTACAAATAAAATATCACCATAGGCCAGGTGCTTCACAGCTTACACCAATAAGAATAGCAGCCAACAGGCATGGTGATCCTCTCCCGCAACCCCAGCACTCAAGTGGGATTCTGAAGTAGGATTGCCATGAATTCCAGGCCAGCCCAGGCAACAAAGTAAGACCTTGTCTCAAAACACCAACCAACCAACCAACCAAACAAACAAACAAACAAATAAATAAAAAACCAATAAATAAGACAAACTAAAAAACTAGCCACAACTAACGCTGATTTTTCAGAGTTCACAGAGCATGGCGACTTTCTTCCCATCATCCTTTGGTCTTCATGATAGCCACCTAAAAAAGGAACTGGTAAAAACTCAGTTATTTATGTATAGATGCTTTTATTCAGTTTTAATAAATGCCATGCTTTCTCATGCTTCACACATTTAAGAGTAATTTTGTGATCAATATATAATGAAGCTTTTTGACAGTTTATTAATCTATACTGCATCTTTGCTCTCCTGAGGCTCAGGAGTAGAACGTGAGTGAAATAGCACCAGTGTCTCTCATTTCCTTTTTACCACAGAGCAAGAATATATGTTCTGCATTTCCACAGCTATTTATACTCAACAACAACTACTACATTCCATTCCCAGTGTAATTTGTTCCTGTTGACTACCTTTTAAGAGAAGGAGAAACAAGAGTTGTGAACTTTAGTTTACAGAGGAAACTGAGGCTCACAGTGGTTTGATAATTTGGAACCACAGAGGACTAGTTGGTGAGGAGCTAGAATTTGAATATACTTACATATGCACATATGGATGTATTCTAAATATAATGACTCTATCATGTATGTAACAGAATCCAAATTCTATCCTAAAACTCTTGTTTCTAGATGCAGACTAAAAAGAGCTCCACATGTTCCACCCAGGTTTCCCTTGTCCTGCACACATGGTCGCCTCCCCACTCAGTGCACAGTGATTTGGCTGATATGTCACATGCTCCTCTGCAGTTCCTTCTGTGGAAGTGGATATGCTGCACATGGTCTTCCGGCTTCATGGCCCTGCTGTGGCTCTAGGGATGGAGTGGAGGTAGCCTGGTCGTGGAAAGGGGTTTTCTACAGAATTTCTCTGCAGAATAAATGAGAGAATGTCTAGGGAGATGGTCCAGGGGGCAAGAGTGCTTGCTGTGTAAGCACTAGAATGTGAGTTCAAATCTTCGACATCTGTATAAGGAGTCAGGTGTGGCTGCACCTGCCTGTAACCCCTGCACTGTGAGAGTCGGATTCTGGAGGATCACTGAGGCTTGCCCTCTGCTAGACTAGCTTCAGACTCCATGAGAGACCCTCTCTCAAGGTAATGAGATGGAGAGTGACAGAGCAGGACATCTGATACCCTTTGGCCTCCACGTGTGCACGCAGTGTGTGAACTTGCACACATGCACACACACAACACTCACTTTATTTATTTAATAAATAAATGAAGAATAAACAAAAGCTCTTCTACCACCTTGTGGCTTCAGCCCAGGAAGGTAACAACAACAAGAACAAAAAAGAAGAACACCATTCCACTGCCTTAAAATCTTGGTGAGGTGTCGACTAGCTGCTGTCAGTCATAGTACTAGATGGTGGGTATGATGTCTTGTCCACCCTGTGTGCAGTGAGATTCTGGAAGAAAAATAGTGGTCCTGGGTGGTCTTATTCTCTATAGCTTAGCAGGTCTGAATTCAAGAGAACTCAGGAGCTTAGAGCCTAAATCAATACTTACAGCCTCTGGGTTCTCAGATGTGCTGGGCCTCATGTAATTGGATTTTTCTTTGGGCTTCCAGCTCACAAATAATGACATGGAGTCATCTTATTAATTATTAAAGCTTTGCCTATAGCTTAGGCTTGTTCCTAACTAGCTGTTATAATTTAATTAACCCATTTATATTAATCTATGTTCTATCACGATCATGTGGTGTTACCTCTCTTCCACCTTTCATCTCCTGTTTCCTCTCTGCATCTCCTGGCTTCTCCTGCACCCTAGATTCCTCCTCCTCTTCCTTTCTCTCCCAGAAGTCCTGCCTATGCCTCCTGCTTAGCTATTCATTCAGCTTTTTATTACACCAGTCACAGAAATACATCTTCACACAGAGTACAACTATCCCACAGCATTCCCCCTTTTTTGTCTAAATAAATAGGAAAGGTTTTTAATTCTAACATAGTAAAACTATATACAATAAGAACAATTATCAGGTAAGAACTACATTTACAATGTCCAGTCTATTTGTATTTGGCAAATTCAGAGAAAGTACTGTATTATCTATCTATCTTGATGAGTCCTAAGTTTTATACCTAAACCGCTTTCTATCATAACTCATATTACCAGCCTAAAAATATCTTTTTAGACCATAAAATATCTTATTAGATAAATAACTTAAGCTTTTATGTTTCTCAACCATATAAACTTTACATCTTTTATGTAAGTTGCTTTTCTGAATTTGGAAACAAGAAAAACTATAAAACTATATCTAGTCTTTAACCCCATCAAAGACCCAAGAAGGATATAATATTACCTGAGTAAACAGGAAGTACAGAGCAAACAACTTCCAAAACTATAGTGTAGATGTAATTATAAAGTCTTATTAAATAAGAAACACAGAGCCAAATAAAGAGTTAAAAGCCCAAGAGGTTAGAGCACTAGTGAATAGCCTTTAGCTTACCAGCTGCTGCCATCCTTCCCTACTTCATGTGTGCCTGTTATTTTTATTGACTTTCTGTTCTGCCTTCTCATTGGTTCTAAACCCAACCACATGACTTTTTCATCACTGCCTATCTATACAGACCTCCAGATCTCTATGGTTGGTACTTGGATTAAAGGCATGTGTCACCAAGCTATGTCCTTGAACACACAGACTCTGTCTGCCATGTGACTGGGATTAAGGGCATGTGCTACCACTGCCAGACTTTTGCTAAATGGCATGCTATTAGCTCTGACCCCAGGCAACTTTATTTATTAACATACAAATAAAATCACATTTCAGCACAAATAAAATATCACCATACTATAGAAATGACAGAAACAACTGGCTACCTGGACAGTCACCTAAGATTCCTCTGCAATGTTAGGGCATCCATCTTCAGCTTACAGGCTTAGAATATCTGACAGACTTTTCTGTGAAGCAGGAATTTTGAAGGACTGCCCTACTTTGTCTTAGCAAAGTTCTTCAGTCACTTTCTTTTGTGTCCTACACATGGACAGTTTGGACAGCATACTGTCAGCAGTCGAGGTAAGGGCGGTTTCTTTACCAAATGGCTAGCTTTGCTACATTGAAAGAAAACTCCATATGGAGGTTCTTTGATTCCCATCACCCTTTTTTGAAGTAAATTAGTGCTACCAGGAGCATATATGTCTCACTGTCATGAAAAGCCTTATGTTATTAAAACATTTTAAATGTCATATTCTATAGGTCTTTGAAAGTGTTTAAAGACCATCTATCTATTTAAAATATATTTCTGTTTGACCTTGAAAACATACCTAACCTGACTATAAGTTTGATTGTTATAGATGACTAACTACTAACCAGTCTTTCTTTATTATTGTAAATAGTTTTTAAGGACTAAAACTTTTCATTATGTTTTTTAAATGCTGCATAGGTACAATACCTAACGAGTAGAAACATATACACAGTATAACAAAAATAACCTTAAATTTGTATCGATATACAAAAATCTATACCAATCTAAACTATTTGAGACTAGTGGTTGTTCAAAAGTAACTCAATAATCCACCCTTTTATCCCATCATTTCTATACTATATCCCCATTTTCCTACACAAAGAGATTCTCAAATCTAATCTCCTTTGTTTAGCTTTTTTTCCTGACCATTACCAATAACAACTTGTAACCAACCCCCCAAATGATGAAAAACAACCATAACTCACCAAATGACCAAAAATCACCCACCCCACCTCTTGGGAATATGGGCATCATGTTCTGTAGACTGATTCCTGTTGTCTGGGGGTGATAGCATCTTTAGGGGACACTGAGGAAATTGGGATAATGGTCAAGTCCAGGGAGAGCTAGCTGTATTATTTTTTTGTTTGGTCTCTTTGTAGAGATTATCTGAGGTCTTGGCTGGATGGTCTCTGAGGCTGGACCATCTCAGGTAGTAGCTTTGAAATTGTTCTGGATGCATAATTTTAAGGAAACTGCAAAAGAGGATTTCTGAGAGGCTGAATCATCTGGGTTACTTGTCTTTATTGGTATCTGGTCCGTTTTTTTCTGAAAACATAAACTTTTAAAGGTAACATATTTATCTGCATTAACACAAGTATGGATGCTGTGGGATCCATAGGTGTTGCTCTGATTGGTTGATAAATAAAGCCGTTTGGCCTATGGCAAGGCAGCTTAGAGGCAGGCAGGAAATACAAGCAGAGAAAGAAGAAAGCCAAAAGGGAATAGACACCAGCCAGTTGCCCAAGGAGCAACATGTAATGAGATGCAGGTAAAGCCATGGAACATGTGGCAATACATAGATTAATAGTTATGGGTTAATTTAAGATATAAGAGATAGCTAGCAAGAGGCCTGCCATAGACTATACAGTTTGTAAATAATATAAGCCTCTGTGAGTTTACTTGGGTCTAAGTGGCTGCAGGACTGGGCAGGACACAGGAAAACTTCCACCTACATTTGGTGCTCACCTTTGGGCATTGATCCACATAGACCTAAAGAAGCTTAAAGATTCTGAACACACAGAAATGGAGTTACATTGGGCTTCCTAGTTTCACAGTTTCATGCCAGTAGCAGTGTAGAGATTCAGAAATGGAGCTGGCTGCCAGCTGCCATGAGCTAAGCAGCATGGCAGATTCTTGCTTCAGTATACAGTGGTGTCTCCAAGCCACGAAGTGCACTCTGTGGTGGATTTAGCTTTTGCTAGTCCAAACGAATAAAAAACAAAAGAGGCTTCTGGGCTACACACTGCTGGATGGAAGCATGGACCCACTTGTAGACGAATTTCTAAATTGTCTTATTAAATAAAAAACATGGAGCCAAATAGAGGGGTGAAAGCCTTAGATCAGGGAAATAGGGAAAGCCACCAGCAAACCTTACCTCACCAACTCTGCAGCTTCCAAATGCACATTACTTCCTGTCTACCCACGCCTTTATTGCCTCGCTGTTCTGCCCTCTCATTGGCTATCTTAGCCCAGCTACCTCACTTCCTCTTCTTACACAGCTCTGTTACTTCCTGTCTGTCTGTAAAGACCTCCAGGTCTCTATGGTTGATACTGGGATTAAAGGTATGTATCACCATGCTTGGCTCTGTTCCCTGGTGTGGCCTTGAACACACAGAGACCCTGCCTATTGTGGGATGTTCTGTATGGCAAATGTGTTGCTCTGATTGGCTAGTAAATAAAACATTGATTGGCCAATAGTCAGGCAGGAAGAAGTATAGGCGGGACAAGGAGGAGAAGAATTCTGGGAAGTGGAAGGCTGAGTCAGAGTCACTGCTAGCTGCTGCCAGGACAAGAAGCATGGGAAGATGCCAGTAAGCCACGAGCCACGTGGCAAGGTATAGATTTGTGGAAATGGATTAATTTAAGCTATAAGAACAGTTAGCAAGAAGCCTGCCATGGCCATACAGTTTGTAAGCAATATTAGTCTCTGTGTTTACTTGGTTGGGTCTGAGCAGCTGTGGGACTGGAGGGTGACAAAGATTTATCCTGACTGTGGGCAAGGCAGGAAAACTCTAGCTACACCTGCCTGCTAAGTGATAGGATTAAGAGTGTGTGCTGCCTGATTTCTTGTTTACTTAAAATGGCTGGCCTTTTCCCCCTGATCTCCAGGCAAGCTTTATTTATTAATGCATAAATAAAATATCACCACATTTCCCTTTTTTGTCTAGTAAAAATAAAAATAAAAAATTATAACTAATATAAGAAAAACTATATACAATAAGTACAATAACTATATACAATATATAAAGCAATAAATACATCAACAATGTCTCTAGTCCATTTGCATTTGACAAATTCAGAGAAAATATTCCATTATCTATCCTATTTTGGTAAGTCCAAAATGTACCTTATTTACTTTCTATCCTATCTTGTATTACCAACAAAAAACTATCTTATAATGCCTTTCAAACTTATACACTTTACACCTCTTTAGTGAGTTTCTTTTCTGAATTTCTTAACAACTACAACTATCTAATCTTCAGCTCCCTCAGAGACCTGAGAAGGAAATAATATTACCTAGTAAAACAGGAAGTTGAAACAGTTGACTTCCATAAATAAATGTGAGTTGACAGAAACAGCCAGGTGCCTGGACAGTCACCTGAGGTTTCTCTGCAACGTTGGGGCATCATCTTTGGCCTACAGGCTTAGCGTATCTGACAGACTCATTTGTGAAGTAGGATATACACAAGGCCTACAGCTCGACCTCACATTCAGTACAAGTATTCCATGTACCAGATAAACTTGAATTCTGCCAGTGTCTTGTCATGATTTAGGATTTTAAATTCTGGAAATTACTGGTGTTTTTGGAATTCAGCTTTCCATTCTCCTTGGCTTGTGGGTGGCTTCATTTCCTTTATTAAATACCAGTCTACCATTGAGATATTAGACTCCATCAGCCTAGTTATTCCTTCATGATAACTGTTTCAGCTACTATTTCACTGTACACCAGAAGCCATCAGTCCACTGTCTGTTCAGCTGCTTTCAAAGAAAGGAGCACTGTACCCCTTCCAGATTGCAAAGCCACTTCAGCAATGGTGCCATATTGTCCTGGTCTCACAGGACATCTCTTGTCAAAGCTGCAACCACACTTGCCTTGGCTTTCATAGTCCTTTGTTTTGTGTCCTGTTTGTCCATTTTGAACAGCATACTGTCAGCAGTTGATGCGAGGGCACTTGTTGCTCAGTGGCCAACTTTTGCCACAATGAAAGTTAACTCCATATGCAGTTTCTTCAATGTCCATATCTTCTCTGAAATAGATTGGCGCTGCCAGGAGCAGACATGTCTCATAGGCATAAAACCAGAAAAAAATAACTATGTTGTTAAAACATTTTAAATTCCATATTCTATAGATCTCTGAAGGGTTTGAAAATGACCTATCTATCTAAAATATATCTCTGCTCATATGACTACAAGTTCAATTGTAATAACCTACTAACCTGCATTTCTTTATATCCTAATAGTTCATAATAATAACTTTCAAGGATTAGCAAATTGAATTACATTATTAAATGAACTGTATAGGTACAATATCTTGAACAAGATTAGAAATATACATACATCATTTTCTAACAATATCAATCTCATTATATATAATTTTTATAGAATATATAAAAATCCAATCCAATGTAAAGTATTTAAAACTAACAGTTGTCTTTTAAAAGTAGAGTCAATAATCTACCTTTTTATCTATATTATATCTATATCCTCTCTTTTTTTCTTTTCAGAGTAGATTCAATAATCTACCCTTTATTCTATCATTTCTATATCTCTTTTTTTTTCAGAGTAGATTCAACAATCTAACTCTTATATATATCCTCTTTTTTCTTTCCTTTTTTTTTTCAAACAAGAACCTTAAATCTAGTCTCCCTTGTTTAGGCTCTTTAAGGGATCCTGAAAAGAAAAATTTTGGGTTAATTGTCAAGTTCAGGAGTGGTAGCTGTATCATTTGTTGTCCAGTATCTGCATAATGCAAAAGTGTAGGATCTCCATTAGATTGCCAGCACCCTCATCCAGCAGGAAGTAGTATGAGAAGCTATGTCCAAATTCTCAAAATATTGTTTATAAATGTTTATTTTTATTTAAAGGGGGTTGATTATAAATGCAATATCTTTCTAAAGAAAAAAGAGGATATTATAGATATGATAGGATGAAGAGTAACAACTTGTTTAAAATGTTTTACATTGCTATGGATTTTAATTTATTGATACAAATTAAAAGTTAATTTTATTATACTGTATATGTTTTTACTCTTGTTTAAGATATTATGTTTATACAACTCATTTAAAATTATAATGTATCATTAAGAAATATGGATTAATAGTTAATCATCTATGATAATCAAACTTGTAGTCATATTAGTTAAGTTTTCTAAATATACATAGATATATTTCAATTAGGTAGGTAATCTTCAAATACTTCAAAGACCTACAGGATATGGTATTTAAAATGTTTTAAAAACTTAGACTTTTTGGACAGTGAGACATGTCTGCTCCTGGCAGCACCAATTTACTTCAAAGAGGAAGATGGGTGTCAAAGACACTCCATATGGAGTTTATCTTCTACTTGGCAAAAATAGCCATTTGGGCAAGAAATTGCTCTTGCCTGGACTGCTGATAATATGTTGTATAAACCGGATATATAGGACCCATAGGAAAATGACCACTGAATTTGCCAAAACAAGGTGAAATGGTCCTTCAGGTTCCTGCTTCACAGAGGAGACTGCCAGATATTCTACAGGACACATGGAAAAGTGACTAAAAAACTCTAGGCATATAGCTAAAGATGGATGCCCCAATGTTGCAGAGGAACTTTGGGTGACTGTTCAGGCAGACAGCTGTCTCTGTCATTTTCAGAATTTTGGAAGTTGCTTACAATGCTCTTTCTGTTTACTTAGGTAATATTATATCTTTCTGGGGTCTTTGATGTAGTTCAAGACTAGATAGTTATAATTATAATTTTCTTTGGTTATGATAAAAGATAAGTTAGATATAAAACTTTAGATTCACAAGTATAGGATAGATTGAATATTTTCTTTAATTTTGCCAAATATGAATGGACTAAATATTGTAATTATAATTCCTGCTTGATAACTGTTTTATTATAGGTAATTTTACTATGTTAAAGTTAAAACCTTTTTTGATTAGACAAAAAAGGGGAAGTGCTGTGGGATGTCTTTCTGTATATTGTAAATATGTGTTGCTCTGATTGGTTGATAATTAAAGCCATTTGGCCTATGGCAAGGCAGCAGGTTTATACAAGCAGATGGACAGGAAGAAGAAAGGCAGAAGAGAAGAGATGTGAGCCAGCCACCCAAGGAGTAACATGTAATGGGACACAGGTAAAGTCACGGGACATGTGGCGATACATAGATTAATAGTTATAGGTTAATTTAAGATATAAGAGTTATGTAGCAAGAAGCCTGCCATAGACTATACAGTTTGTAAATAATATATACCTCTGTGTGTTTACTTGGGTCTGAGCAGCTGCAGGACACAGGAAAACTTCTGCCTATTTATGGAATGTGCAGTGTGCACAAGTCAGCTAATGATTTTTTTTTTATGTTTGAGCAGGTAAAAGGCATCTGCTAACTTTATAAGTTTGTTTGGACTGTATAATCAAACCTCTAGCCATGCCATATGAAAGGATGACATGTAATAATAAGTCATGAAGACCCTGTAGCCACAAGATTTATCATGTCTCATGCAGTCTCAAAGCTATTGCCATAGTTGAAGGATCAGCACATACATCACCCATCCTGTAGTCTTTCTTGGTTGTTTTTCTTCATGTCTGTAGTTCAGATTTTTAGGAGGTCTCACCCAATCAAATTTGATCTTCTTTTATATTGAAGAGAACTATAACTTTTTGTTTCCTGTGGAAACAAAGGCATAACCTCTCCCCCAATGCAAGTTTCCCAACTTCCATTCTGAAGCCAAGGCATCCCTGAAGTATATAGGCTGGTTTAGTTCAGCAGTCCCTTTCATAATCCAATGTCTTCAGCAGCTGCCATTCACGCATCAGCACTCAAAAAACTCAAAGTCAACAAAACACCATAAAGGATCCAGATGCCCTGTGTATTTCCCATCCTTATGTAGCTTATTCTTTTTATATTACTTTACTATTTCTTTAAAAACTTTATTATTTTTAAACTATTTTTGTATGACTGTCTATACCCATTTTATTGTATCTCTTTAAACTTTTTGTTGTTGTTTCATTTTCGTTTTTGTTTTTGTCTAGACTGTTTTATTGCATGTATGTAGCCTTCTCTGACTATGTGAGTCAAACATTAAACTTGCCATGAGGCTTTGCACATGGTGCTGGCTGACTCAAGCCTGCGGGCAACAGCTGGAAGCCACATCTCTGTATTCCATGGCCCACCCGAGAGACTGCAGGACTAGGAAGCCATGTTGGGCTCTGCGTTTGTGTGTTTGGAACTTTTTCTTTGAGCTTTCTCAGGTTTTATGTGGAAATACATACCCCATGTTGGGCACCATATATAATTTGATTTTTCTTTGGGCCACCTGCTCACAAATATTGACACAGAGACTTCTTAATTACGAAAGCTTCAACTATAGCTTAGGGTTGTTCCTAACAAACTCTTATAACTTAAATCATCCTATTTATATTAACCTATGTTCTATCACATAACATTACCTCAATTCCATCTTGCACCTCCTGCTTTCTCTCTGCTTCTCCTGGCTTCTGACCCCTAGATTTTTTTCTCTCTCCAGAAATCCCACCTATACTTCTTGCCTAACTATTGACTGTTCAGATTTTTATTACACTAATCAAAGCAATATAAATATCACACAATGCACAAATATCCCACAACATCCTCAGGCCAGCACTAAAGGCAAAATAAGGAGATATGAGTGCTGGGTCAGAGACGCTCTTAGAGTGAAGAGTGAGCTACAGGAGGAGGCGGGGGGCAGCTGGTGGCAGAGCAGGCACCTTGTAGCTTGTCCTTCCTGAAGCTGAAAGGCTGGCTTCATGGCAGCTGCCTCTAGCCCACAGAAGGGAAGTGCCTTGCCTGGATCCTCCTGGCTCTGCCTCCTCAGTATAAATGTGGGCTGCCAGGCATGGCTTTTTTTCCCTACTTGGGTGCTAGGGATCCAAACTCAGATTTTCATGCTTACAGCAAGCACTTTAATCATGGAGCCATCTCCACAGCCTAGAGTATTCATGTTTTAAATAAAATAAATGCTTCAATTTTCTCCAAAGGGCCTAGTGGCTCACATGGAAAGGCTGCTGATGTTGGGGTCTTAGGTGCTGAGAAGGGAAGTGGAGGCTGAGGTCTGAGGTCTGGTTAGCTCAGACCCTGACTTCAGAATAGCCTCAGAAGCTTGCCCATCTCTGCAGACACAGGGGGTCCTTTTACTCTCTGTTCTGAAGGGTCAAGTTTTCCAGATGATGGCAACTCCCTACTTTCTAGTGTTACTATTTAATGAATAATTTTAGTATGCACAATGGCCCCGTAGTCACTGGCAGTTAACAAAGCTGAGCTTTCCTAACTACACACACTGGAAATTCTCCTTTCCCCTGCAGGCATTCTTTATAGCCCGTCAGACCATTGTTCATAGACAGTATTACTTCTAAGTCACACAACTGTCAGGATCTAACCTGTCACAGTCGAGGTCACAGAAAGGCTCACTCTTTCCCAATCATGGAACATCTATAGAAGTCATAGAATTCCTGACATTGGCCAGTGGTTGTATTTGTGTCCAAACCTGGACAGCGATGGCTGACCCACAGCATGCGGCTGTGACACCCACAGCTGGGGTGAAGTAGAAGGTGGACAGTGGGGTTGGAAGAGGCTGAGGTGTAGGTAGGTTTTACATGGGGCAGATGCTGGGCAGGCAGTCCTAAGATTCTCTAGGAAGAGGCTGGAGTGTAGGTAGGTTTTACATGGGGCAGACTCTGGGCAGGCAATCCTAGGATTCTTTAGGAAGAGGCTGGAGTGTAGGTAGGTTTTACATGGGGCAGATGCTGGGCAGGCAGTCCTAGGATTCTCTAGGAAGAGGCTGGAGTGTAGGTAGGTTTTACTTGGGGCAGATACTAGGCAGGCAGTCCTAGGATTCTCTAGGAAGAGGCTGGAGTGTAGGTAGGTTTTACACGGGGCAGACTCTGGGCAGGCAGTCCTAGGATTCTCTAGGCAGCAGGTCCTTCTTTGTGTTCAAGTAGCACCTTTTAGCCCCAAAGGCACCTAGTGAAGCTATCATCGCTTTAGCAGGTGACTCTCTGATGGACTGTCAGGGATGCATTTATAGAAGCATCAACTAGTATAATCTTAGAGACACCAAGCCTGGGTTGCTACAAGGAGCAAATGTTTGAAAGGACTGGTGTGTAAAGTCCAGTACCATCCCATAGTAGGGCACTTCGGCCATCACACTTTGTTCTACCAAGGACTGTCATGTTTATATTTTTCTGAGGCGTGTGGCCAGGTTCTCCCAGAGGTTTGAAGAAGCCTCACATTTTACTTCCTATGAGGGAGGAGGCAGAGTTAACAGGCCATGGTGGGGACTGTTGTTTCCAATTAGTGACGTGTGTAGCCCTCATTTCCAAGGAGAAAAGATTGAGCAATGGGGGTGGGGGTCCCCTCTTTACTGGTTCCTGCTTTTTAAAAAAGAAAAAAGCACTTTCTGTTATATTAAAGAGAGAAAAAGAAGCTATGCTTCTTCACTCCTCAAATGAGACGAAGAAAGCTATTCCTGTCCTGAATGTTGATTAAGAATTATTAGTTGGTGGGGGTGCGGAGAGCTGGGAGATGGCTCAGCCATTAAAAGAACTTGCTGCTCTTGCAGAGGACCCAGGTTGGGTTCCCAGCACCCACGTCAGGCAGCTCACAACTGCTTGCAACTTCAGCTCCAGGTGATCCAATGTCCTTTTCTGGTCTCTACAGGCAGCTACATTCGTGTGGCACACATACAAACATTCTCACAGACACACATACAAATGAAAAACATATTTAAAAGATTGTTAGTGGTCTAAGGGTGATGGTGACACACAGAGCAAGAATGTTAGCCCAGCACACACAAGGCGCTGGGCTGGGTCCTCCCAGTATGGCAAGAACAAGGAAACATTGTTCCCAAAGAATTAACATGGATAAGCTGTGTTTTATATGCTGTAGGTTTTAGAATGTGACCGTGTTTGGAAATGTCACAGACATAATTGGTGAAGACGAGCCTCTCTGTAGTATGGTGTGTGCCAGGTCCTTCTCTCCTCAGGTGGGGCAGCTCAAGTGTTTCCAAGGTCGTCATGGCCTACAGCTGAGAGCCAAAGAAATACCAAATTAGCCACAAAGTTAGTGGGGCCCAACAGTGGGAAACTTGAGTCCGTGACTCTGAGACTTCACATACACTCTGTGTGGAGTCCATTGCTAACCTCTGGCTTCTAAGTGTGCTGACAAAAGTCTTCATTTCCACATAGGTATTTCTGCCTACCTGGTTCGTCACAGCCCTCAGACTGTGGAAGCTGGAGGAGGGGAAAGAATTGCTTGAGATTCTTTAGAATATAGAAATCTCTCATCATGGCAGAGTCTGGCACACAATGGCCAGTGTACATGAGTGTATGGGTCTTCAGTAGGCAGAAGAGCCTTGTGGTGGTTTGAAAGAAAATTGCCCCCAAAGGGAGTGGCACTGTTAGGAGGTGTGGCCTTGCTGAAGTAGGTGTGGTCTTGTTGAAGGAAATGTGTCACTGTGAGAGTAGGCTTTGAGGTCTCCATATGCTCAAGCCACACCCAGTGTCTCAGACCACTTCCTGTTGCTTGTGGATCAAAGATGTAGACTTCTCAGCTTCTTCTTCAGCACCATGTCTGCCTGCATGCCACAATGTCCCACCATGATGATAATGGACTGAACCTCTGACCTGTAAGCCACCCAGTTAAATGTTTTCCTTTATAAGAGTTGCCAGGTCATGGTGTCTCTTCACAGTAACTGAAACCCTAACTAAGACAAGCCTCCCTCTGTGTCCCCTCCAGGTGAAAAGCCAACTAGAAAAGAGCAGGTTCTGGAAATTCTTGGGTGCAGAAACTTCTGGAGACTTCCTACTACTTCTCAATGATAGACAGGTTGCTCAGCTTTGCTCATGGCCTCTTAGGATCCAGAGGGATTAGAAACAAGTCCTACTACTGTGTGGCAGAGTTCCCATGCTGCTAAGCTCAGACACAAAGGGAGTCCTGGATTGACTGTGTGGCCTCGGGTGCATACCTTGACTTGTGCTTCAGTCTGCTTGTCTGTCAAATGGATAGACAACAGTCCAGATCCTGCAGGCTGTGTAGAATTCATGCACATGAAGCATTTGCAAATGGGTTCCAGAAAAATGGTAAGCCCTGAAAACATCAGTTATATATGCCATGTTGCTAATAATTTTTCCCAGGGGAAGATATAAACAATGTCCTCTCCTCCTCCGAGGTCCTGAAGCCACACCAGGAATTCTGCAGAGGTTCACTCTGGAAACTGTGAGTTGACTGCCCTTCCTTACAGTGGGGGCACAAGTGAAAGGTCACTTACCAGAAAGTGGGTGCATCCCTTCCAAAAGGCCTCACTGGAAAGTCTTTACCCAGTGAGTATAAGGGCTTCCCCAGAGCCACATAGATGGAGCCCCTTCCCCAGTCTTCCCAGGCCTATATCTTCTACCCCCACCTCCCACCTCCAGCACATGCAGTTAGGGCACAGGTACACACAGCAGGTGGTAGGGAGCCGCAAGATTCACAGGTGAAGCCCGACGCCCCTCCCAGCCCCTCCTCTTATGAGGGGATGTAAACAGTCAACAAGCCCAGCAGGGGTGATCTTTTGCAAGGAACACAGCTGAACTACCGAAGACGGAGGACAGTCTGTACAACAGGCTGTCAGGTTGTCTGAGGACAGCATGGGCCACCCGTAGCTGCCCAGGGTTGCTGTGGGAGTAGTAGCAGGAAAGGCCACTAGGGGGCTTTGCCTGCCTCTGGTCCTGTCTCTCTTGTGTGACTCATCAAGAGAGATCTGTCCTGTGGATGCCTTTGCCTGCCAGAATGCCTCTTCTGAGCAGTGGTTGAGATTGCTGTTCATGTGGATGCAGCCAGGAGCCATTTGGCAAGAGGATGTTTTGGAAGTTGATCAGCTGAGTGGGCTGGATGAGGTCTGCTGTGCCTTCCCGTGATTTCTCAGCTTCACTCAACCCTCGTGGAACAACGTTTGGCTGGCAAGGCTGGCCAGCAGATGCTCGGGGCTTTTCTCAAACTCCTCTCTGAGCCAACTTCAAATACACCTCAAGAGTGGGAAGCCTCCCTCCCCCATTTTCTGTTTTGAGACCTTTTGTATAAAGACACATTCCAAATCTTGTTTTCTCCTTAATGAGATATGTTGAGATAGTGTATTGGGGTGTGATGACATCAGTACAGACTGAGGAGTTTCTCACCCAGACCTGGAGAGTCCGGCTGGAAAGACAGATTGGTAGGTGAAGTCCTTGCTTTGGGAGGATAAGTTAGATCCTCAGAACCCACATAAAAAGAAAAGGCTGGGTATGGTGGTGTGCACTCAATCCCAGCACAGAGGCAGTGGACCCTGGGGGCTCACTGGCCAGCCTATTAGATGAGCTTCAGGCCAATGAGAGCCCCTGTCTCAAAAGCCAAACCAAACTAAACCAAAAACCCAAGGTGAATGGCTCCTGAGGGAAAATACTTGAGGCTTACTCTGTCCTTTATACTCACACATGTGTGCACACATATGTACACGCTCATGCACACACAAAGAAGCACTATAGGAGAGAGAAACAGATGGAGACAAGGGCATATTAGCTTCAGGTGTCCAAACTGAGCACAGTAAAAAGCAGCTTGGGGTTAATTCTGTGATATCAGGCAGCAAGAGCTTTGATCTGTTCAGTTCTTAACCCACAGAAGCCAACCTTTCAATCAACTGATTAGTTCAAATGCTTACCAGGGGCCCACTAGCCAGATGCTGGTTTAGGCCATGAGACTTCAGCAGCAAAGAAAATGGGAAGCAAGTTCACATGGACCCATCCATCTTGGGTAGAGCTCAGGAAGTGAGGAGGGAACCACAGCCAGCAAGCCTGTAATCAGAACCCGGGCAGGATGATGAATGGTTCCTTGGACTCTCTACCCCCACTGTGGACACTGCCTCTGGGTTCTTTGCAGGGTACCTGCCTCTGAGTGCACCATGCCACTGCCTCTGTGAGAATTAGATCCACCTAAGCTCAAATCTAGGTTCTGAGGCACTGAGAGACACAATAGCCTATGATGATGTTTCAGAGTGCCTGAGTCTTAGGAATTTATAGAGGAGAGACTTATTTCATACTGTTCTAGAGGCTGGCAAGTCCAAGGTGAAGAACTTCATGTTGGGCCGTCTCATGGCAGGTGGAAGAGTGAGAAGACATGCCTATCCATCACACACAGCATGGGAGCAATCCAAACCCATAACCCCAAAGCAACCAGCTCACTAAGGAGCATCCGTCCTCTCAGGAGGGCTCCAACTGTGTTGCCTCTCAAAGGCTCCACTTCCCAGTTCTGTTTCATTGGTGAGTAAGTCCCCGACATATCCAGGGGGCACATTCTAAACATAGCAGAGGACTTTGGATTCCCAGTCACTCCCTTGCTCTCTCTCAGGCTTTGAAACATGGGAGTAGTCATGCCTGGGCCTCAGGAACAGTGTGCATGGCGCTACAGCCACTGCCCTCTCTCTGGGAAGCGTGACAGCGGTGGAGAGGCTGCTACTACCCCCTCAGGCAGCCCCACACCTTCACTGTGCCTTAGAAGGGCAAGGGTGAAGCAAGGAAACCCTGGGGCTTTCTTAGCCAACTTATATCAAGCCCCTCCCATGTGGGACCTTGAGTCTCATGTGTCTGAGGTCTCTACCCACTTACCAGCTGTCTGAACCATGGGCAGCACTATGGCCCAGCTCTCCCCACCTTGATGGAGAGGACCCAAGAGCCCTTGTTGCAGGGGTACCAGATTTCTACCCACCCTGGCACAGCCAACAGCCCGGCAGCAGGATGCCTTGCTGACAATTCTCTTGGGGAGCTGGTGATGACTGAGGCAGGCTGTGCAGAGAGCTGAATACAGACGAAGACCCTACTTTCTTGTCTCACCCAGAAAGATGACAACTGAAGTTCCCACAGCTTTGGTGCTGTGACAGAAACCAGGAACATGTGTAAAACCTGGCCAGACAATACACAGAGTAACTCGGGGAATCTCCATTCTGTGTCCAGTACAGTGGAGGTCTCAGCCGAGGACTGCCAAGTCCCACCTTCCCATGCTGTAAAGTCTATGCTTTGCTTCCTGGAATTAGACAAAGCTGGAGTGATGGGCATCTCATCCGCTTAACAGGCTCTAGCTGTCTGTGTGGAAGAAAGTCACTTTGTGCCAGGCTCTTCTAACCCAGAACCCCCCAAGCAGCTGCTTTTGATGTGCCTGTGGCTGCAACGCCTGTTATGTAAATAGGCGACTTGTGTGTCTGCTGATGCTGGGCATTGCTTTCTGCTGAATGGTGTTTGTTCTCCTGGGACGTTGCACAATCAACCCCAGTTGAATGGCACACAAGGCACACACCCAGGACTGAGACACAGTGAAGACACACCGATTCTCGTGTGTTCTGGCAGGATCTACAGCTGGAGAGTTGAAGGATTTTAATGACCTAGTGAGCTAATTGACAGCAGCACAGCATGCAAACAGTGACAACAGGACAGCAAGATGGGTCATGGCCACAGTGACTGCTGCACAAAACTGCCAGATAGCATGCAGCTCAGAAAGCCAAGCCCGGAGGACTCAGGGTGGTCAGCCTCAGGGGAGGAGGAAAGAAGTTCCCCAGAGCAGCTGAGAAATGCCACAGGTCACAGAGGTCAAGCAGAGGCCAGGTGCCCTCTGGATGGTGGGTTTGTTTCCAATGAGATTGAAACATTCCTTTTTGCAAGGAAGCACCTTAAGCAGGAAGGCAAACTCAAAATAGCTTCAGGAAGTCCCTGAAACCAAACAAATCCACTAGGACCCTCCCTGCCAAAATAAACAATAAAAGCTGAGAGTCCCTCCCAGACAAGCTGAGCCGCAAAGATGCCTCTCAGAGGGGAAGAGCTGCAAAGAAACTCAGACCAGACCTGCTGCCTGGAACCAGCTGAGCTGCCAAGAAGAGGTTTAGACTAACCGAGTTGCTTGGAAAAGACACTGTCCAACCTGTTGGGCTGCCTGCAGGCTGTGCAGTGTGTTCCAGGTTCCCAGCTTTGTGAGCTGTTACTCATTAAGGGGTGGGCCTTGGTGATGGAGCTGTTTTTGAGTCATTTCTGCTCCTGTAAGTGACCCCTCACCCATATTCATGTAAGTAACCCCAATAAGACTCATTGGTTCACCAAACTGGACTTTGGTCTGTTGTGGGCTCCCTGTCTCGGGTGAGTAGATGCATATCTCCAGGAAAAGTTTTGTCCCATGACAGAGTTTGCTCATCTTCTCAGGACTCCATCCCAGGCACCTCAGTCAGAAAGCTGAGAAACAATGCTGGCTCTTCCAGGAGCATGCACTCTGGGTTCCCTCCTGAAGCCCTGTAGCACTCATTGCCTCTTTGAAGATGAAGTGACTGAGTTTGGTGTCTGAATGTGGCTTCAGGAGCTCTGCCTCCCATATCCCCTGCACCCTCATGGGCCTGAATCATTCTACATAGCATTCAGACGCAGAGGCTCATATAAGTACCTGCCTCCAGAAAATAGGCTGTGTGTGCAGGTCCAGTCCAGTTTCCTGAACCCTTGACTCCAACACTCAGGGAATCAGCAGCCCGTCTGGACCCTGGATGATTCACAGGTCCCAGGCTTAGCAGGGTTTTTTGTTTTTTTGTTTGTTTGTTTGTTTTTAAATTTCAGATATTCTATTTACAAGGTTCTCAGAGAGACTCTGGTCCCTAGTCAATTATGGAAGCCTGGGAAGGCTGGCTCTGCTGTCAGGGAAAGAGAGTGGCAGCAGTGGGAAAAGGCAAGTCACCATGCCATGTCCTCCTGGTCTTTCTGCAAAGATCTTCTCATATGGGCTGTTACCAGAAGGTGCCGCTCACACTCAGGGTGGGTGGCCTTTCCAGATCAATTAAGGCAACAATAATAGTTCTTCAGGTGATGCTCCCTTCTCAGGTGATTCTAATCTGTGACAAGTTGACATTAAGACCAGCCATCACAACCTGTACTTCTGGAGTTGTGTAAAAATTCCTTAAGCCCTGGTGTAAGGGGAGGTATCCTAGTATCTTTGTGTGGAATCAGGAAATCGGAGGACTTGGGGCTGGAAAGAGGGTAGAGAGCAGAGACAGTGAGTGCCACAGGCTGAGGACCAAGCCTCCAACACAGAGACCTTAGAGTCACATTTAAGATAAAAAGCTACAGGGCCAGCAAGCTAACTCAGAGGGTAAAGGGCTTCCCTGCAAGTCTGGAGACCTGAGTTTAATTCCTGGAACTCATGTAAAGGTGGATGGAGAGAATGACTCTAAGAGTTGTCCTCTGACCTCTATAGGTATACCATGGTATTCTCTCTCTCTCTCTCTCTCTCTCTCTCTCTCTCTCTCTCTCTCTCTCTCTCTCTCATGCGCGCGCGCGCGCACACACACACACACACACGCACGCACGCACGCACGCACGCGCACCTTCACATGAATGGTTTCAGCCCCACCCTCTTTTATGCTTTTATGGTAGTTATAAGTCTGTCTTCCTCTGTCCTGCTGCCTCACAACCCCCCTCCCCCACCCCGGCCCCTTGCCCACGCTGTTTGACATGGTCTGAATGTGTTCTCACAAAAGCATGTGGCAGAAACTTGACTCCCAACATAACAGTGTCAGGATCAGGTGCCTGGTGGCATGTGTTTGTCCTTACACATGGCTAATGCCACTGTAAGAAAGGTTAGACTGTAAGTTCATGCTCTTCTCTTGACATTCCACTTTATGCCATTGGATGATGCAGACACAGACCTTTGCTGGTACAGGCTCTGGACATTGGACTTCACTGCCCCTGAAATGTAAGAAATACATTTCTGTTCTATGTGACCCAGTCTCCGATGTTCTGAGGTATAACAGCAAAAAATAGATCAAGACACTGTCTATTCTGGCTTCTCTATATTCTTCAAAGACATTTTATTGATCTGTGGTCTTATTTTTGATAAGAACAGAGAGAAATTTCTTATTGTTAGTGCCCCCCGCCCCCATACACACACAGAACAGATATTTCCTTTGGTTGCTTTTAAGGTGATTTTTTTAAAACAAAATATGAATGAGTTTTCAGCAGTTTAAGTATGAGATTCCTTGGTGTGCTTTTCTTTGTATTATTTGAGTTGATGCTTGCAGTAGTTTGAATAATGGCCTCCAAATATGCCACATCCCAGTCCTCAGAGCCCAAATGTGTCACCTTGCATGTTGAAAGGGACTTTGCAGATGTGGTGAAATGAAAGATCTTGGGAAGGGGAGAAAATCCTGGATTATTTGGGCAGGCCCAAGGTTGTCACAAGGTCCTTATAAGAGGCATGGGTTTGGAACCAGAGCCAGACGGAGGGAGCAGCTATGCACTGGCCAGCAGGGCTCCCCTAGGACCTAGGAAAGGTGAGGACTCTAACTTCATCTTTTCGGAGAATTCTGAACGCTGTGTAGTTTGAACATGAAGTGGCCCCCAAAGGCTGATGTTGATGGCTTGGTCCCAGCTATTGCTGCTCCTGAGAGGACCGGATTATGAGAGCATTCCATCATGGAAGGATTAATCCAATAATGGGTCTGTAGCTGAATGGACTGTTAGGAGGCAGGGCCTGGCTGGAGGAGGTAGATCTGGGGGGTTGTGTCTTTGAAGGGTGCATCTTGTGCCCTGCCCCCTTTTGTCTGTCTCTGCTTCCCAGCTGCCAGGAGGGGAGCAGCTTTCTCCTCCAAGCCCCCTTGCCACTGTGAGTTTGTTTTTCTACCACTATAGGTCCAAAAGCAATGGAGACAGACTACCATGGACTATTTTGCAGATATTTTTGTCACTGTGACAAAAATTAATACATTTGTTGATGACTTGATTTTAGACTTCTGATTTTCACAGCTGTGAGTGAATGAATTTTTGTTATAACCTCTGTGTCTGTGGCAATTTGTCAAGGCAGTCATAGGAAATTAATGCAGGCAGTTATAAATATTTTTTCAAAGGACTAATTGATATTAGTCAAGTGTTGTAGAATATTATTTTAAGGAGTGTTATTTTTGTTTATGTTGCATTTATTTAACTCTGTGATGCTGTGTTACTGTGCCTGCCTAAAACACCTGATGGTCTAATAAAGAGCTGAAGAGCCAATAGCAAGGCAGGAGAGAAAGGATAGGTGGGGCTGCCAGGCAGAGAGAATATATAGAAGGAGAACTCTGGGAAGAGGGAAGATGAAGGAGTCAGAGAAGGAAGAGGACTCCAGGGGCCAGCCACCCAGCTACACAGCAAGCCATGGAGTAAAAATAAGATTTATGTAAGCAAGAGAATGGGGAAAGCACAGAGGCAAAAGGTAGACAGGATAATTTAAGTAAAGTTGGATGGGAACTAAGCCAAGGTAAGGCCAGGTGTTCATAATTAAGAATAAGCCTCCGTGTGTGATTTATTTGGGAGCTGGGTGGTGGGCCCCCCAAAAGAGCAAAAACAAACAACAACCGAGGAAGCTGAGGTGACTCAACATTAATGTTTTTGTAATAATGTAGTGAGCGGTTGCTTCAATTCTACATAATTCTTTGACTTGTACATGGAATGAAATGACAACCTGCTGTGGGATGTTCTGTATGGCAAATGTGTTGCTCTGATTGGTCAATAAATAAAACACTGATTGGCCAGTGGCTAGGCAGGAAGTATAGGTGGGACTAACAGAGAGGAGAAAAGAAAGAACAGGAAGGCAGAAGGTGTCGCTGCCAGCCGCCGCCATGACAAACAGCATGTGAAGATGCCGGTAAGCCACGAGCCATGTGGCAAGGTATAGATTTGTGGAAATGGATTAATTTAAGCTATAAGAACAGTTAGCAAGAAGCCTGCCACAGCCATACAGTTTGTAAGCAATATAAGTCTCTGTGTTTACTTGGTTGGGTCTGAGCAGCTGTGGGACTGGCGGGTGACAAAGATTTGTCCTGACTGTGGGCAAGGCAGGAAAACTCTAGCTACAAATGGCGCCCAACGAGTTGGCAAGAGTTCCACCTAAAGCCAGAGAAAAAATTCTAAAACGGAGCTAAAAACAGCTTCCTAATTGTCTCTCTCAAATGAGCGGCAGCTTGTCAGTTTGAGCTACTTGTGGGTTCCTGGTGTGCACGCTCGGTGGGAATGAGGCCTCTGCAAGTGGCACATTAAGCTGCATGGTGGATTTAGCCTTTGCTAGTACAAAACAAAAAAAGAGGTTTCTGGGCTACACGCTGCTTGGATAAAAGCATAGACCCACAATAGCTCCCAGAGCTGGCGGTAAATGTACCACTGCCATGTTGGAAAGCTGAGGTGGGTGGAGCCAGCAGCCATAGCACCTTTTCAGTCTTACAAATGCTGCAGTTTAAAGCAATAGATTCACATAAGACAGATTCAGATGTAATAGTTTACAATGTGTGTAAAATATACATAGGCTTGAAAGAGACAAAAAGGTGATATATACAATTATATAAACAAATACATAGTTTTAAAAAATAAAGTCTTTAAAGAGACAATAAAATTAATATAAAAAATAAGCCACATAAAGATGAATATTACACAGAGAATCTGGATTGTGTTGTCTTTGGGATTTTTAACTGCAGAAAAACATTTGATCGTAAAAGATGTTGAGTTAAACCAATATGTATATTTTAAAGATACCTTGACTTTGGAAAGGAGACTCTGCTTTTGTTCTCACAGAAAGCCAGAGGCTATGGGTTTATTCCAGATTAAGATACATCAGGTTTGACCAGCCAAGACCCCCTGAAAGGTCTCTGATGACACCATGGCCCAGATGATCCAACATCCAGAATGGTTTGAAGGCAACTGACTCAGACAATACAGCCTCATGGACTATTCTATAATCCTAAAATTTTCTTTGTGTCCCCATAAGATACAGCACCCCCTCAAACAGGAAGTAGTAAGAGAAGCTACGCCCAAATTCCCAAATTATATGTAATTTTACTTTGTTAAGGTTAAAACCTTCCTTTTTGAAAAAAAAAAAGGGGGGGGGTTGTAAGTGCTGTGGGATGTTCTGTATGGCAAACATGTTGCTCTGATTGGTCAATAAATAAAACACTGATTGGTCAGTGGCTAGGCAGGAAGTATAGGCAGGACTAACAGAGAGGAGAAAAAAAAGAACAGGAAGGCAGAAGGAGTTGCTGCCAGCCGCGGCCAGGACAGGCATGGCAGGGTATAGATTTATGGAAATGGATTAATTTAAGCTATAAGAACAGTTAGCAAGAAGCCTGCCACAGCCCAGTTTGTAAGCAATATAAGTCTCTGTGTTTACTTGGTTGGATCTGAGCAGCTGTGGGACAGGCGGGTGACAAAGATTTGTCCTGACTGTGGGCAAGGCAGGAAAACTCTAGCTACAACAACCTTTCAAAAGACAGCTCAAGAGTGGGAAAGGAGTGTGGCATGGGATGCTAATGTAACAAGCCCTTTAGCCCAATGGACACATGTAGAGGGGACTGTGTTAGGGAGCTCATTACATTGATCTGAGAGTCACATTTTCTTTGCTTTGTGGAATCAACCCTTCTCAACACTTGTCTTCCAAATCTTAGCTCAGCTTTTTTGTTTTGTTTTGATTTTAGAAACAGGATTCCTCTGTGTAACAGCCTTGGCTGTCCTGGAACTCACTCTGTAGACCAGGCTGGCCTTGAACTCACAGAGATCTGCTTGCCTCCGCCTCCCGAGTGCTGGAATTAAAGGTGTGTGCCACCACTGCCCAACATTAGCTCAGCTTCTTGGAATCAGGAGGCCAGAGAGTTTTAATGGGACGAGCCTAGAGAAATCATCTCAACCATCAGTCATGGGAACTTTTATCTAGATATTGTATGACTAAGTGTCAGGAATGAGCTCACACTGGTTGGGTTTAGTCCTAGCTCATTTGACCATGAATCCCAGGTCTTTTTTCACTGTGCTGCGGTGGCTCTGGGAAGAGCTGAGCCCTGGAAAGCACCTGCTGGTTGGCCCTGTAACATTGCCTAGTTGCCATCTGGTTACTGGATGAACAGGTGTGTCTCCCTGCATCTGCCCTCTTGAAGAATAAACCACTTGCCTATTGTCTTAGTTACTTTTTTAATGCTATGAAGAGGTACTGTGCTGGGTAGTTTTATGTCAACTTGACACAAGCTAACACCATTTGTAAGGAGGGAACCTCAGTTAAGAAAATAATCTCCATAAGGTTGATCTGTACACAAGCCTGTAGGGCATTTTCTGAATCAATGATAGATGGGGGAGGGCTCAGCCCATTGTGGGTGGTGTCATTCCTGGTCTGGTGGTCCTGGTGTCTATAAGAAAGCAAGCCATGAGCAGCAAGCAGCACCCCTCCATGGCCGCTGCATTAGTTCCTGCCTCCAAGGTCCTGCCCTGTATGAATTCCTTTCCTGACTTCTTCATGATGGACAGTGATATGGAAGTATGAGCCAATTAGACTCTTTTCTCCCTGGGTTGCTTTGGTCATGGTGTTACATTATAGCAAGACATGTAGCTAAGACAAATTGGTACCACCATAGTAGGGTATTGCTGTGACAGACCTTCTAGAATCCTCCTCAAAACATGGTCAGGACTTTGGAACTTTGGGCTAGAAAAGCCATCTAGTGTTGAGAACTCAGTGGGATGTTCTATAGGAGCTTGGAAGATAAGAATGTTGAAAGCAGAGCAGAGGATTGGAGTCTGGTTTGTGACATTCCAGAGGGAAGTTTGAGAGTCACTTAAAGACTGTCAGGACCATTTGCTATTTTGAGTTGAGAATCTGTGGTTCTGGTTAGCTGAGGATGAAGAGTCAGCTGTGATTAACAAGAGATCAGAACTACTGTAGTAAAACTGTTGCTTTATTGGGAAAACTGATGCTGGTCAGCTGGAGCTAAGACATTAGCAGTGAATAAGAAGAGCAGCATCATTGAGGTGAAATCTTCTGGGAAGTGTTTCCTCAGAGTCAGCACACAAAAGCAGTGTTCCAGAAATTGCCAAGGTCATACCTCACACTTGCATCTGAACTTGGCAGTGTAAGAGTCACTCAGGTGATACTGGTTTTGAAGACATGCAGGGATCATGAAGAGCAGCTGAGGATTAGCACTGTGTGGCAAGGTTGGAGTCCCTGAAAAAAAAGCCTTGGAGATGCTATTAATGAAAGTGCAGCCCAGTTATAGCAGACGACCCCAGCATTTTGGAGATGCCGGTATCACGGGACGATCACCAAGGACAGCAGCAGGTATGGAGAGGAGCAGGACTGAGCCTAGGAGACAATCTCTGTGTGTGGAGCTGGAGGGAGGAGCCAGAGAAGTGATCTGAGCCCTTTGGAGGAGCCCAGAAGGTGGTGGGTGGATCCTAGACATTGAAAACTGAGTTATTCACACAGTTGGAGTTTAGTTTTGCTTTGATTGGATAGTGACTGTGCCCTGCTTCTTCCCTCTTGAAGTAAGGAAGTATTTAACTTATTTTTGATTTTTCAGGCACTCACAGTTGAGACACTGAATGTTTAAAGAGATTTTAGGTTTTAAAAGTGACATTGGATTTTTTTAAGAGACTGAGTTTTAAAGTGTTTGAATTTGTAAAGATAGACTTTTTAAGTTCATAAAATGTTTTATACTGTGGTACTGATATTAATGTGTTATCCTGGGGATGAACAAGTAATGAGGGAAGTGGAAGTCTGGGACCAAGTCAGGTTAATTAACAGGTGGAATCAATACAGTACACTCATGAATACAGAATGAAGTTGCACCATTGCCTCTTTGTTCCCAAAGGAGAGATGGAGACCAAACAGCAAACCAAGCTTTCTCATGGCTCACACAGCCCAACACCACCCCCACCCTCTTCCTGGCTTCTTATCCAGAAGACCATGCTCATTGGGCCAAAGCTGCCATTCAATATTGGCTAATGGACCAGTGTCAATAATTCCCACAACAAATAAGAAAGGAAAGGTTGTGGCTTAACAGTGATATGTTTGTGTGTCAAGTTGACAAGGGGTCAATTGTACCAGATAGTTTTATATCAACTTGACATAAGCTAAAGTCATTTGAGAGGAGGGAACCTCAATGAAGAAGTGCCTCCATATGACCAGGCTGTAAGCGAGCCTGTAGGGCATTTTCTTAGTGATTGGTGGGAGGAGGGCCCAGCTCATTGTGGGTGGTGCCACCCATGGGTTAATGATCCTGGGGTCTCTAAGAAAGCAAGCTGAGCAAGCCATGGGGAACAAGCCAGTAAACAGCACCCCTCTGTGGTCTCCACACCAGCTTTTACCCCCAGGTTCTTGCCGTGTTTGAGTTCCTGTCTTAACTTCCTTTGATGATGAACAGTGATATGCAAGTATAAACTAAGTATAAGCCAAAAGAAAACCCTTTATTCCCCAGGTTGTTTTGGTCATGGTGTCTAATCACAGCAATAATAACCATAACTAAGACAGATACTATGACCAAGGCAACTTATAAAACAAAACATTTAATTTGGGGTCCATGGTTGCAGAAAGTGAGTCCATGACCATCATGGCAGGGAGTAAGGCAATAGGCAGGCACCATGGTGCTGGAGCAGTAGCTCAGAGCTTAAATGTTGAGACAACACTTCCAAGGCAGAAGTAGAGCCAACTAGAATGGCATGGGCTTTTGTAACTTCAAAGCCCACCCCCAGTGACACACTTTCTCTATGACCATACTTCCTAATTCTTCACTGACAGTTCCACCAACCAAAGACAAAGCATTTGAAAACATGAACCTATAGGGGTCATTCTCAACCAAACCACAGCACCTGTTTTACTTGTCAACGTTCTATCTTTGGAAATGAGACCCGGCTCTGTAATTAGGAACAACAAATATTTTATTCCCACTATCCAGCCTCCACCCTTCAGCCCCCACCCCTTCTATAGTTCCTCCTTTGGTCGCTCTTTTGTAAGGAGTGTAAACACCCAAGCAGGTCATTCCAGACTCACCTCTCAGGACCCAGAAGTACTGATGCCTTACTGCTGCTGGGCACATACACCGCCACAGTCTTCTGGAAATCCTTGCCCTGTCTCCAAGGCTCACTGTTGGCTGTTGGGTGTTGTTGACTATTCTATGTGCACTAACCATTCTTTGTGAAAAGCAGAACTCTTTCCCAAGGTCTCAATTCAGACTCAGTCCTTGAGCTAGAAGTGAGCATGCCTCATCTACACCAGTCTGCTCCCAGCCTCACTGGGTATACACAACCCCATCTGTACCAGAACAAGCAATTCAAGACTCTGACATGGGTGGCCAGTGGGTCATAGTTATGCAATCATATCCATGGGTTCTGCAGGAGCTTCCAAATGAAGCGATGAATATCAGCTACAGAGTCCCAAGGAGAAAATGGCTGAGTATCCCTTCATCCTTGAGAAATGGCTGTGGAGCCAGATACTCAGCATTACAGAATTGTATACAAGAGATTCAAATGACCACATGCAAAGCTGGGGAGGACTTTGCAGAAGGGCTGAAGCTGATATTTTTTGCAATAACTACAAAATGGAGTAAGAAATGAATTTTTCCTGTTGTAGTCACACTGTCAGAGTCTGAACTAGGGTGTGCACCAGCTTAGAAGCCCATCATATGCTCAGATGGTGGTGGATGGTGATTTTAATATTCTCATCTCCTCAACTTTTAAATGCCTCCTCAGGTTTTATTAAGGGCACCATGTAGGAGCACATATTAATTTGGTACTTGCCCTAGCAACCAAATGCAGGTCAGGTTCGAGAGGATATGTTTAGCTGGAAAGTAAAGCAAACAGCTATTTCTAAGATCATCATCTTAGCTTGATGGATGATAATTCCAGGTTAGCATTTAAAATCATTTCTCTATTTTAATTTAGTATTAAATGTTTGGCCCCCTCCTCTACTTTGGGTGGGGGGAAATCAAATGGGAAAGGGAAGTATTTGCTCTCTTGATGAATTTTAAGGTAAATTCATTAGTAATACATGCACTCTTTGAACAATTTATAACCGACATTTGAAAGATATGAAACAGGTGTTCAAGATGTCTGCATGTAGGGTGTCCTTGTCCCTGGCAGAAGTGTCCTCTCCTCTTGCCCCCAGAGACTGTTTCTCACCTGTGCCTTCCATCTTCCCAGATGTCTAGCTTGCAACCTCCCAGGAGGAGCTCATTGCCTTCTGTCCTTCCCTCCCATCCTCCCTTTATACCCCTCTACCTCCTTCCCCTCAGTCCATAAGCTTGGGGCAATTATCGTGTTCTAGGCTGTGTTCTAGACATTGAACAGAATCTCCAACCTCAAGAAGCTTTCAGCCAAGTGGGTCTAGTTTTCTAAGTCCACACAGCCTGCAGAGGGCCGCTCTTCCAAGGGCTCTGCAGTCTCTGTCCTGGGTCAGATTCCTTTTACCGATGCTTCCCTGTGTTCTGTTATAGAGACAGCCCTCCGGCCAATTGCATTTGAACCCCCACATTGTGGAGACCCCCTTTGGTGCTGGCTCAGCACTCTCCTCTCTACTTTCACTGCAGCCCTGCACACGTGTGCACACCCCATGCTCCCCTTCATACATGCACTGTCCTTTCTTGGTGTATTCATAACCTCCTTCCTCCCTTTTCTGTAGGCAATTAGGCTGATGTAGATTATGAATATTGTTCAATTTGAAGGTGATTAGAAAAGTTACTTGTGTTTCTTGCTGTGTGTGCCCCAAATTTAAATTTTATACAAATGATAAAGGACACCCACGTTCATATTCACTTACTTATAGCCTCTGTGGCCTTGACCTGGATCTCTGTGTCCATGTCTTTGTTTTAGCTTATATAAAGCTGGGCTGATATAGGTAACAAACCCCACAGGTTTGTTGTGAGGGACAAGTTAATGTGTGTAAAATGTTCACAATAAGCTTTGGAGGGTGGGTCCCCCACAGGGCTGGCTACTATCATCACAGACAGACTGGTCGTCACATTCCATATCAAAATGTAGAGGGAGAGATGGAATAATTCAGCTGAATGATGTTTCCCAGGCCCCTGGCAGTCTCTTGATGGGATGGTTGGTTGACAAACTATTCTTTGGGTCAACTGCTGACTCCTATCCCCCAATTCCAATTCCTGGCCTCTCTGGGCAGAGAAAAGTAAGATCCCAAGTAGGTCTTGGGATAGGACACTGAAGACTGAGTGTACAGTTGCAGCTGTCTGAGCCCAGGAGGGTAGATTAAACACTGGAGTATAACCAAGAGCTACCAGCAAAGATGGGTGGTAATGTTCCAGGTAATGGGGTGGGGGTGGAGAGGCAAAGGGAGGTGTCCAGGACAACACATGCTCTGAAGGCCAGACATCATGGGATAAGATGTGTCCAGCCAGTGGACAAGTGAGCTGGTCCAGGCTCTTAAGTCAGCTTCAGGTCATAACATGGTGTGGACAGGGCTGTGTCCTTCCAAACAAGGAACTGTACAGGAGGTTTGGTATCGAAGTCAGGTGAGACAGAAAAGTTCATCACCAGATACCAGGAGGCACCTGCTTGCTCTAGTAGCCATCTTTGCAGAGGCTGGGTCCTCCTCCATGGCCCTCCAGTGGCCTCTACTGGGAGAACTCCATATTGCGCCCTCTAAAAAGGAAGCTCGCTGTTGAGGCCAAATGCTCCCGTTTACATCCAGCATGGGATCAGATAGAAAAATTGCTAGGCTACCTCCAGCGTCTAATTGAGCACCTACAGTGTGCAGGTAGCACTCTCAATGCTGAGGGCTCAAAGATGAAGACACTGGGCCAGAGTTTGTGAACTCTAATCCAAAAGCAGGAATTAGGGAAAGGAACAGATGCTAGGACATCTGGAGTAAGGCAGGATTCTAGACTTGGGGTTCCACTAAACCCGGAAGACATGGAGGGACGGTGTCATAGGAATGGAACTTTCGGAAATTTGAAACTACTACTCTGAAATTCCAAAACTGTCCAATGCCTCACCCTCCTGGCTGTGTAAGTAGGAGTGGGTAACTGATTTAGTCATCTATTTTGTGTTAGGCACTTCTGTTATGCACAAGTACAGGTGAAAACCCTGTTTAAACTACGTATGCACCTCTCTGGAGGATCCTAGAGCTTTCTGGGTGAGGATTCTTAGTGTTCCAATTGCTAGTCTTGCTTGGCTCCCAGTGTGTGTGTGTGTGTGTGTGTGTGTGTGTGTGTGTGTGTTAGAGTTGAATACCTAGGGTGTCCCTCTCCTTGTCCCTGCACTTGCCAGGAAGGAACTCAGGAACTCACCGTCAGTCTTTCTCTGCCACCTGTTTTCCATCTCGTGTGGGAACCCCAGTCTTGAAGTCAATCTGAGTCCTTTGTCTCCACCCCTGGAGGTGTCTGCTCCAGTACCCGCTCCCAATAAAAGCCTGTGATTGCAAAGTCTCTCTTCTCTTCCCTCCCAACTCCCTCATTGGATCTCTTCTTAAACAGCTGCTACAGAGAAGGCTGGAGCCAATGTCCTGCTCAGTATTAACCTATAGAAGACAGAATGCTGGAAGGGGTCACTTAAGCAAGGAATATTTGTAAAACAGAATCTCTGTGATAACAGGTGGCATCAACTACTGCTGTGAGGAAGAGTGGGTGACTTCTTGTCCATTGAAGCTTAAGTTTGGTTGAAGGCAAAGAGCACTTGCTTTCCTGCCCTGTGTGTGAAGGGGGGGAATATTTTATTTTGTTTACAGAGCACTTATGTGTTGATGGCACATACACCAAATACAAATAGATAAATGACTCAAAAATGTGGTATATACAAAAGACTATTTGTGTATGAAAGGCTGTCTGTCTTAATATATACTCCAACATGGATAAATTTGATACATTATCTGTGAAGATCAGTGCATGATGCCATTTATAAGTGGACCATAGGGTCACAGTGGCAACAGACAGAATGTAGAATGGTGGTGGTGATTGAACAACAACAACAAAAAAATGAGGACATGACTGCTCCAAGGTATGGTTGAGAAAGTTTATTGTAGATATGAGCGTTAGGTACAGAAAGAGGCATCTGGAAGGACCTGGACCAAACATGTCCAGCAGACTGAACGGAGCCATGAGAGGAGGGCAAGGGAGAGCAGGAGAGGAAGAGGAGGAGAAAAAGAGGAGCCCAGGATTGAGAGACCCAGAGGCCTCATAGTCAAAGTGGCTGAGGTTATATAGGAATTTGAGGAGCTGGGGGAAAAGAAGTAAAGATCAGAGGCTGGAGAGGTTCAGGGTAGGAGCAGGGTGAGAAGTGCTGAGAGGAGCCAGGACTCTGTAACAGGTATTGGCACTGCTGAGAGAGACTAGGGGCCAGCACCTGCTTTGGTATGTTAAATAGGCTGTAGCAGGACTTTCTCATCAGACTTTTCTTTTGAACAGCCAGCCCCCAAATAATGACACAGAGACTTATTAATTATAAAAGCTTGTTCCCAACTAGTTCTTATAGCTTTTTTCTATACTTCTTTATTTTTCAATTTTTTTTATTTAAGGATTTTTTTATTCATTTTAGATACCAACCACAGATTCCCCCCTGCTGTGGGAGGTCTTTCTGTATGCTGTGAATATGTGTTACTCTCATTGGTTGATAAAGCTGTTTGGCCAATGGAGAGGCAGAATAAGCCTGGCAGTACATTTAAACTGAAGATGGAGATGAAGAAGGGTGGAGTCAGGAGAGACACAAGCCTGCCGCCCAAGGAACAACATGATGCCAGCAGACCAGTAACACCACAGCCATGTGGCAACATATAGATTGATAGAAATGAGTTAACTTAAAATGGAAGAGCTAGCTAGCAAGAAGCCTGAGCCATAGGCCATACAGTCTGTAACTAATATAAGCCTTTGTGTGTTTATTTGGGACAGAGAGGCTGCGGGACTGGGTGGGACATAGGAAACTTCCCACTACATCCCCTTCTCATCCCTCCTCCTATTTCCACTCTAGCCCTCTGTCAGATGTGGGGTTGGTAAAGATCTTTTTCCCATTCTGTAAGCTGTCATTTTGTCTTATTTACTGTGTCCTTTGCTTACAGAAGCTTCTCAGTTTCAGGAGATCCCATTTATTAACTGTTGTTCTCAATGTCTGTGCTACTGGTGTTGTATTTAGGAATTGTTCTTCTCTGCCAATGTGTACAAGGCTACTTTCCTACTTTCTCTATCAGGTTCAGTGTAACTGGATTGATGTTGAAGTCTTTGATCCACTTGGAACTGAGTTTTGTGCATGTGGACAGATATGGATCTATTTGCAATCTTCTACATGTTGACATTCAGTTATGCCAGCACCATTTGTTGAAGATGCTTTCTTTGTTCCATTGGACAGTTTGGGCTTCTTTGTAAAAAATCAGGTGTTCATAGGTATGTGGATTAATATTAGGGTCTTCAATTTGATTCCATTGGTCCACATGTCTGTTTTTATGCCAATACCAAGTTTTTTGTAATACTATAGCCCTATAGCAGAGCTTGAGGTCAGGGATGGTGATGCTTCCAGAAGTTGCTTTATTATACAGGATTGTTTTAGCTATCCTGAATTTTTTTGTTTTTTCCATATGAAGTTGAGTATTGTTCTTTTGAGGTCTGTGAAGAATTGTGTTGAGATTTTTGATGTGGGTTGCACTGAATCTGATTGCTTTTGGTAAGATTGTCAATTTTTTTTTAATGTTGGTTCTACCTGTCCATGGCTATTGTAAAGGGTGATGTTTCTCTAATTTATTTCTTGGCTCACTTATCACTTATATATAGGAAGGCTATATTGTCCTTTATTTAAATGGTTGCTGTCTTTTAAGCCACAGCTGCCTGAATCAGCAACTATAACTCCACCGCTACCAGCAATAGTTAGGCTGCAAGGGCTGTAGCCAGAGGGAAATCTGTTCCCACCAGCTCCAATTCTTGCAAAGCTATGAAGGGAACTTAACTAAATATCTGTCCCTCTAAAGAACTTAAGATTCAAAGGTTAGGGTGGAATTCTGCTCTTCAGAGGCCAAATAGCAGGTAGCTCACCTCCTCTCCAAAAACCCTCATGCTTCTCCTTGCCCCTCCTTATAAACCCTTTCTCACCTGGCTCCTCTCTACCACTTCCTGTCAGCTAGTTGCTGACTCAGCCTCCTGACTGCCAGTGAATTTTATTTAATCAAACACATCTTTGCATCATTAAACAAATGTTCCAGAGCATAAGCAAAAATAACACACCTTGAAATAATATTGTACAACAGGGCTACCGATTTTCTTTTTTGAGTTAATCTTGGATCTCGCCACATTACTGAAGGTGTTTATCAGCTGTAGGAGTTCCCTGGTAGAATTTTTGGGGTCACTTATATATACTATCATATCATCTGCAAATAGTGAAAGTTTGACTTCTTCTTTTCCAATTTGTATCCCCTTGATCTCCTTTTGTTGTCTTAATGTTCTAGCTAGAACTTCGAGTACTATATTGAACAGATACAGAGAGAGTGGACAGCCTTGTCTTGTTCCTGGTTTTAGTGGAATCACTTTGTATTTCTTTCCATTTAATTTGATGTTGGCTGTCAGCTTGCTGTAATTTGCCTTATTATATTTAGGTATGTTCCTTGAATTCCTGATCTCTCCAAGACCTTTATCATGAAGAGGTGTTGAATTTTGTCAAAGGCTTTTTCAGCATCTAATGAGATGATCATGTGGCTCCTTTTCTTTTAGTTTGTTTATATGGTGGATTACATTGACAGATTTTCATATATTGAACCATCCCTGCATCTCTGGGATGAAGCCCTCTTGATCATTGTGGGTGATTTTTTTTTAATGTGGTCTTAGATTTGATTTGCCAGTATTTTGCTGAGTATTTTTTGCATCAATGTTCATGAGAGAGATTGGTCTGTAATTCTCTTTGTTGCATCTTTGTATGGTTTGGGTATCAGGGTAACTGTAGCTTCATAAAAAGAATTTGGAAATGTTTCTTCTGTTTCTGTTGTGTGGAACAATTTGAGGAGTGTTGATACTAGCTCTTCTTCGAAATTCTGGTAGAATTCTGCACTTAAACCATTTGGCCCTGGGCTTTTTTTTTTTTTTTTTTTTTTTTTTTTTTTTTTTTTTTTTTTGGTAGACTTTTAATTACTGCTTCTATTTCTTAGGGATTATAAGTCTATATAACCAGATTGTTTATCTGGTCTTGATTTAACTTTTGTATGTGGTACCTATCCAGAAAATTGTCCATTTATTTCCAGATTTTCCAATTTTGTGGAGTACAGGTTTTTGAAGTGTGACTTGATGATTCTCTGGATTTCCTCAGTGTCTGTTGTTATGTCCCCCTTTTCATTTCAGATTTTGTTAATTTGGGTATTCTCTTTCTGTGTTTTGGTTAGTTTGAATAAGGGTTTGTCTATCTTGTTGATTTTCTCAAAGAACCAACTCCTTGTTTCATTGATTCTTTGTATTGTTCTCTTTGTTTCTATTTTTATTTATTTCAGTCTTTAATTTGGTTATTTCCTAACATCTATTCCTCCTGGGTGAGTTTGCTTCCTTTTGTTCTAGAGCTTTCAGGTGTGCTGTTAAGTCACTAGTGTGAGATTTTTCCAACTTCTTTATGTAGGCATTTAGTGCTATGAACTTTCCTCTTAGTACTGCTTTCATAGTGTCCCCAAAGTATGGGCATGTTGTACATTCATTTTTATTGAATTCTAGGAAGTCTTTAATTTCTTTATTTCTTCCAGAAATAAATTACCTTCACCCACTGGTGATTTAGTTGAGCATTATTCAGTTTCCATGAGTTTGTAGGCTTTCTGTAATTTGTGTTGTTCTTGAATTCTAACTTTAAGCCATGGTGACCCACTAAAATATAGGGGGTTATTCCATTTTTTTGTGTCTGTTGAGATTTGCTCTGTGACCAAGTATGTGATCAATTTTAGAGAAGGATCCAGGGGGTTCTGAGAAGAAGGTATATTCTTTTGTGTTTGGGTGGAATGCTCAGTAGATGTCTATTAAGTCCATTGGAGTCATAACATCTATTAGTTCCCTCATTTCTCTGTTAAGTTTCTGTCAGACCTGTCCATTAGTGTGAGTGGGTGTTGAAGTCTCCCACTAATAGTGTGTGGGATTTGATGTGCAATTTAAGCTTTAGTAATGTTTCTTTTACATATGTGGGTACCCTTGTATTTGAGGCATAAACATTCAGAATTGAGACTTCATTTTGATGGATTTCTCCTGTGATGAATATGTAATGTCCTTCTTGATCTCTTTTGATTAATTTTAGTTTGGAGTCTATTTTGTTAGATATTAGGATAGCTACACCTGCTTGCTTCTTAAGTCCATTTGATTGGAAAGTCTTTTCCCAGCCTTTTATTCTGAGGTAGTGTCTGTCTTTGAAGTTGAGGTGTGTTCCTGGTATGTAGTAGAAGGATGGATCCTGTTTTTGTATCCATTCTGTTAGCATGTGTCTTTTTATAGGTGAATTGAATCCAATGATATTCAGGGTTATTAATGGCCAGTGATTGTTAATTCTTGTTATTTTTTTGGAGGTAGTGTGTGTGTATTTCCCTTCTTTGGGATTTACTGGTGTGGGATTATCTATTGCCTCTGTTTTCGTGGGTACATCTAACTTCCTTAGCTTGGATTTTTCCTTCTAGTGCTTTCTGTAGGGCTTGATTTATGGATAGGTATTGTTTAAATCTGGTTTTGTCATAGAATATCTTGTTAACTCCATCTATGGTGATCAGATGTTTTGCTGGGTATAGTAGTCTGGGCTGGCATCATTGGTCTCTTGGTGTCTGTATAACATCTCTCCAGGACCTTCTGGTTTTCATAGTCTCCATTGAGAAGTCAGGTGTTATTCTGATGGGTCTGCCTTTATAAGTTACTTGGCCTTTTTCCTTTGCAGCTCTTAATATTATTTCTTTATTCTGTATGTTTAGTGGTTTGATTATTATGTGGCAAGGGGAATTTTTTTTGGGGGGGGTGGGTTCAGTCCATTTAGTGTTCATAAGCTTCTAGTATCTCCATAGGCATTTCCTTCTTTAGGTTGGGAAATTTTTCTTCTATGATTTTGTTGAATATATTTTCTGTGCCTTTGCGCTGGTATTTTTCTCCTTCTCTTATCCCTATTATTCTTATATTTGGCCTTTTCATTGTGTCCCAGGTTTCCTGGACATTTTGTGTTATGGCTTTGTTGGTTTTAATGTTTTCTTTGACTGATGAATCTATTTCCTCTATCTTATCTTCAATGCCAGAGATCTGCTCTTCCATCTCTTGTATCTGTAGTTCCTGTTTGTTTACTCAGATTTTCCACTTCCATCATTCCATTTGTGTCTTCTTTATTGCCTCTTTTTCAATTTTCAAGTCTTGAACTTTTTCCTTCACCTGTTTGATTTCTTTTTTGTTGGCTTTCTTTAAGGGATTTATTGATTTCTTACAATTTTGTTTGTCTTTTCCTTGATTTCTTTAAGGGAATTTTTCATTTTATCTTTAAAGACCTCTATCATCTTCATGAAGTCATTTTTAAGGTCATTTTCTTCTGCTTCTTCTATGTTGTGATGAGGTCTTGCTGTTGTTGAACTTCTAGGCTCTGGTGGTGTCTTATTGTTCTTTATGGTGTTGAATGTATTCTTACACTGGCATCTACTCACTCTCTCCAATCAATGCAAGTGGTGTCTGTGTCTCAGGGAGCCACTCTTTGCCCAATTGGTACTGATGGTGTTTGTGTCGCAGGGTGACACTGGGGTCTCAGGGAATGTGTTGGTTTGGGGGACAGAGTGGGACTTGCAGATTACAGGGTCCAATGGGGGTTGGGCAGGCCTGCCTGCAGAAGCCTTGCCTGCTGGCATGCAACTCTTGGTCCAATTAGAGCTGGTGGAGTCTGTGTCTCAACAAGCCACTGAGGTCTTGGGAGGATGGGGGTGGGGACAGAATGGGGTTTGTAGATTACAGGGCCCAGTGGGGGTGGTGGTCAGCAGGCCTGCCCCAAGTAGTCTTGCCTGCTGGCCTGCAACTGGGGCTTCAGTGGGGGTGGGGGTGGGGGGCGTAGGTTGTGCCTCAGGGCCTAGGGCCTAGAGATTGGGCTGACTGGCTGGGAGAGCAATCACTCACCTCTTGGTCCAATTGAAGCTGGCAGAGTCTGTGTCTCAGGGAGCTGCTGAGGTCTTGGGGGGTGGGTGGGTTTGGGGGACAGAGTGAGGCATGTAGATTACATGGTCTAATGGGGGATGGTAGTGGGAAGGCCTGTCCACAGGAGTCTTGCCTGCTGGCCTGCAACTGGGGCTGCAGTTCATATAACTTAAATTAACCTGTTCCTATTACTTTACCTTCCTTCATGTGGCTTTTTTTTTTTATCTCTCCTTCAGTCTGTACGTCTTGACTCCTGGCAAAATTCTCATACCTAAATTTATCCCCTGAGTTTCTCTCTCTGTCTGAAAGTCCCACCTATCTTCTTCCTGCCTAGCTATTGGGCATTCAGCTCTTTATTAAATCAATTGGGTGGCTTAGGCAGGTGAGGTGAAACATAGACACATTTTCACACAGTGTGATCAAACATCCTATAAAAATAGGCACCCCAGTTAGCCTTTTGTCCCTGTTTCTTTGAGACCTAAAGGTGATGGCATCCCCAGGGGCTGGGGAGGGGCTGGCAGTCAATGTTTGGTAGAGACAGGGTATCTCTTAGAGAAAATGGAAAGTTCTGAAGGTAGATGTTGGGGGTAGTTGTATACAGTGTTAATGTGCTCAATGTCATGAGCATCAACCTAAAAGTTGTCAGGACATAGAATTTAATGTTAGTTTTCTTAGAATTAAAGCAAACTGGGAAGGTCACTTGCTGAGGCTACAGGTTGTATGTGAGCTTCATTGGGGGCATCTTACAATTTACTTACCAGTGCACTGGTTAGCTGGCTTTTGTTGTTAGTTTGTTTTCAACTTCACACAAACTGGGGTTATCTGGGGAGGGGGAACCTCAAAATGCCTCCATAAGTTTGGTCTGTAGGCAAGGTGATGGGGCATTGTTTTGATTGATGATTGATGTGCTGGCCCAGGCAGGTGGTTCTGTCCTACATAAGAAAGCAGGCTGAGTGAGTCATGAAGAGCAAGCCAGTAAACAGTCCTCTCCTTCAGTTCCTCCCTTCAGGTTCCTGTCTTGAGTTCCTGCCCTGGCTTCCTTTGATGATCGACTGTTAAGCTGTAAGATGAAATAATCTCTTTCCTCCCCAAGTCACTTTGTTTTGTTGTAGCCTGTCTTGAGTTCCTGCCCTGGCTTCCTTTGATGATAGACTGTTAAGCTGTAAGATGAAATAATCTCTTTCCTCCCCAAGTCACTTTGTTTTGTTGTAGCCATTGAAAGCAGACTAGGACAACAACCAGGTCCTGTTCATGGGACACTTTGGCCCAAGGGAACCCGGACTCTATGGCCTGCATAGCTCAGCTCTGGAGAGCAAGGGCAAGAGAGGAATTTAAAGATCCACAGCTTTAGGAGACAGGTTAAGGATGCCTGGAGTCATCTGAGTGCTAGACCCAGTTCTCTCTGTCCGGGGGCAGGCTTCTTATAGGACCCACTCTCTGGGTCCTCATCTGTGTGTGTGTGTCGGGGCAGGGAATCTGGGGGAGCAGTCAGTTCTTACCTCAAAGCTGTTCTGACTGGGAGAAAGAGTATGGAGGGACAGGTTACCACCTTGTCCTTTCTGCTCATGCAAATCAGAGTGCCTTGCTCTCACCTCCTTGTCTTTGTTCTCATTTCAGATGTGGGGAAGTGACAATTGCATGGAGATCCCAGGACTCCCCGAAAGTCTGCTCTGGGGACACAAAGTCTGTGGGGCATACATGGGCTGCAAAGAGGATGCTAAGAGAAATTTAGACAAATAGAGCTTAAGCTTTAAACTGTTTACAAACAGAGTAGATACAAAGGATGATGTGGAGAGGAAGTTAGTTTAAGCTGTTTGTGCAGAGAATAGATACAAAGGATGGCTAAAAGGAAGTTAGCTTGGGTTGTTTGTATGGAGATTAAAGACGAATGGTGAGAAAGGAAGTTAGCTCAAGTTATTTATTTATGCTAAGATAAGATACTAAAAAAACAGGAGATGGTGTCAGGACATAAACAACTTGTAAATAGGGTGACCTTTAAAATGATTGGTTGGTTCCTTCACCCCCTCCTAGGGTTCTGAGGTTTTCTGGTATAAAAGAGGCTTACTGCCTATCAATAAACAAGTTCTTGCTTGACTTACCTTTCCTCAGTTCCAGGCCACCTCTTCACAGGTGACCTAAGTTCCCAGTGGGGCAGATCCCCACAAAAGTCTACAAATCACTTCTTTCATATGAAGGCTTTGGGAAATAGTGCTCACCATCTCCATCCCATTTTCTTCTGTGCTCTCCCATTCCTTCATTGCTCTCACTTTCCTTATTCCTTCACCACAACAATGCAAACCTTTCAATCTTGTAATTTTAAAATCTGTAGTTTATTTTTTTTTTACATTTAGATACAGAAATAACACACTGTTTTCAAATACATTAAAACCTTACTGTTTTACTACGCTCAAACTCCTGATTGAGTTGAAGATGAAAATCCCCCCACATGACCCTCTACTCCGATTCTAGCTCTCCCATCTTGTGTGTCTTCCCTTCTCCATATTGGTGCCCACACTTTGTTCCCGAATGTCTCCTTCCCTTTCTACTCACTCTCCCCACCTTCCGGTCATCTTCCTTCTACCCATCTACCTCCTCACTGAAATCAGCCATTCTGCCCATGCCTAGATGTAGACATGTAGATGTCTACTTGCAGTGGAGATCAATGCTTTATTGTATTTACTTATTTTGACAGTCTTATGTAGTACAGACTGTCTTCTGGTTTACTCTATACCTGGGATGATCTTTGTGGCATTTTGAATGAAAACTGTCCCTCGAAGGCTCAGGCATTTGAACACTTGGTCCCCACTTGGTGATACTGTCTGGAGAGGTGTGTCCTTGCTGGAGGAAGTAGTCACTGTGAGTGGGCTTAGAGAGTTCCACAGCCTCACCCCACTGTACCTCTCTCCCTACCCCTTTCTCTGTTTCATGCTGTGGGTGAAGATACGAGTGCTTGGCTTCTTGCCCCTCCCACCTGCTGCCATGCCACCCACCTGTTATAGACTCTCCTTCCTGGAGCTGTGGCCAAAACAAACCCTTCCTTCTGTAAGTGGCATTAGTCATGGTGTTTTTATCACAGCAGAAAAGTCAGCCACATACAGTCTTCAACCTTGAACTTCTGATCTTCCAGCCTCCACCTCCCAAGCACTAGGATAACAGATGTCTGTCACCAGGCCTAGATTTTGTTGTATGGGTTTCGAGTAGCACCTAGACCTTCATGTGTGTTAGTCATTATACACACAGAGACCTTTTAGCATTGCCAAGTTTTCACACCCTGCTCCACAGTTGAAGAAGCTAATGAATGAAAAGAAGAAATAAAAAATAAAAAAGGAGGGCATGACTACTCCTAGGTATGGTGGAGGAGGAGGTTTATTGTAAATAAATAGGAGACATAGCCAGAGGCAGGGGCATATTGGAGAGTCCAGAGTGAACATGACCCTGAATTGGGCCATGTGAGAAGAATGAGGGGAGGAGCCAGGAGAGTAAAGGGTAGATGAAAGGAAGGGCCAGTGTGGTGGTTTGAATAGGAATGGCCCCCATAGACCCAGGTGTTTGAATACTTGGTCCATAAAGTGGCATTATTAGCAGGTGTGGCCTTGGTGGAGTAGGTGTGATCTTGTTGGAGGAAGTGTGTCACTAGGGGGTGGGCTTTGAGGTCTCAGAAGTTCAAGCCAGTTCATTTACTGCTGCCTAAGGATCCAGATGTAGAACTCTTCATCTCCAGCACCATGTTTGTCTGCATGCTGCCATGCTCAAGCCATGATGACAGTGGACTAAACCTCTGAACTGTAAGCAAGCCCCAACTGAATGTTTTCATTTATAGTAGTTGCCATGGTCATGGTGTATCTTCACAGTAATAAAAACCCTAAGACAGAAGATGGTGCTAGAGACTGGGCAATTGTTGTGATAAGCCTGACCATGCTTTTGCTTGGAGGGACATGAATTTTGGACTAGAAAAGTGAGTGGACATTTCAAGTGGGGTTTTATGGGCCATACTAGTAGAAGCATGGAAGACAGTGGTGCTGAGGGTGATTTGAACTGTGGGGATCTGGCTCAAGAGGTTTCAGAGGAGAAGAATTATAGTATATAGCCTAGAGACTGTTCTTGTGATATTTTGGTGGAAAATGTGACTTTCTTTCCTTGTCCCAAAAAATCTGCCCGAGGCTAAGTTGAAGAGTCATGGATTAACAGCTTTGGCAGAGGGGATTTCCAGACAGCTTAGTTTTAATTGTGTTACTTGGTTATTAGTGTTCATTCTTATGTACATCTATAATGAAAAGAATCAAACTGAGAAAGGAGAAATACAAAATGTACAATTTGAGGAGAAAAGGGGTACCAGGAAGTGTAAACAGATGAAAGAAACGCATAAGGCTAAGAAGAATAGAGGGAGGTGTGACCTCAGAGAAAGATCCCAACCAATAAAGGGGTTGGTTGCAGGATCCGAGAGAGGTGAGGTGCAGTCCAGCAGGGTTCTCTGGAGAACTGACTCGGTCTGTCATCTAGCATCCAGAATCACCAGGAACCAAGAGCACTGGCACATCTGGATCTTGGGTCTTAAGGGATCTCATCTCGGCCCTGCCTCAGGGGCACATCATAGGTAGGTGTGGCAGTTACCAGAAGCCTCACTAGGGGTATTACTTCCAGGTCAAAGCTGTATCAGCTACCTACTACTAAGCTTCCAGCTTGTGAAAAGGAATTAAAGAAAAGCTTAGGACTGGGCATGATGCTGCACACTTTTAATACCAGCACTCAGAATGCAGAAGCTGGCAGATCTCTTGAGTTTGAGGCTAGCCTGATTTACAAAGTGAGTTCCAGGATAGCCAAATTTAGACAGTGAAGGAAATCATTGAAAACAGAAAACTGGTGAAAATGTAATTAAACAAAAGGGTGTGTTCTAGCCCCAGCAAGCATTTGGTAGCTTTGGCCACATGAGACATGGAGGTTCAGAATTTGCAGTTTGCCCACTGTTTTTCAGTCTTGCTTTGGTCCAGTATTTCCTCACTATGCTCCCTTTCCTACCATTCAGAATGGCAATGTGGTAATGTATATCCTGTGCCATTATATGTTGAAAGTATGATCTGCTTTTTCATTTTGATTTTTACAAGGGCTTACAGTTAAGAGATTGTATGAATCTTAGAAGAGAGTTTGAACTTTTAAGGATTGCTGATACTGTGATAGACTATGGGGACTTTTGAAGTTGGATTGAATGCATCTTTGCATTATGATATGACTGCAAGCCTATGGGGGCCAGGGAGTGGAATGTGATGGTCTGAATGACCATAAGTCATAGAGAGTGGCACTATTAAGAGATGTGTCCTTGTTGGAGTAGGTGTGGTCTTATTGGAGAAAGTGTGTCATTGGGGTGGGCTTTGAGGTTCCAGATGCTCAAGCTAGGCCCAGTGTCTCTTTCTCTTCTTGCTGCCTGCCAATCCAGGTATTAAAACTGTTGGCTCTTGGCTCCTTCTCCAGTACCATGTCTGCCTGCATGCCACCATGCTTCCCACCATGATGACCATGGACTAAACCTCTGAAATTGTAAACCAGCCCCAATTAAGTGTTGCCATGGTCATAGTATTTCCTCACAGCAGTAGAAACCCTAACAAGACACTAGGTTTTAGCTGGCTCACACAAGGGGACTCTCAAGACATTTATCCCACTTTTCTCATTTCTCATTATCACCTTGCCCATGAGATTGATGCCTGCTGTCATACAACAGAATTTCTTTTGTAAAGCTGAACAATTCTCTAAGTCATGCTTTCCTAATCAGCTTTAACTGTCAACTTGACACAGTCTAGAGTCACCTGAGAAGGGAATCTCTATTAAGGGACTGCTCGGATAATATTGGACCAAGGGCATGTCTGTGGGTGATTGTCTTGACTGTTATTGATGTAGGAGGGACTAGTCCACCATGAGCAGCAACATTCCCTGGGCAGGTCCTGACATGTATAAGAAAGCGGATCATGGACCTGTGAGTGAGGCAGCAAGCAATGTTCCTCCATGGTTTCTGCTCTAGGTTCCTGCTTGAGCTCCTGCTTAATTTTCCTCACTGATGGACTGTAAGCTGGAAGTGTCAGCCAAACAAACCCTCCCCTCCCCTAAGGTGCTTTAGGTTGGAGTGTTTCATCACAGCCTCAGAAAGAAAACATGGTTCTCATCTACTCATCTGCTGATGGGAGCTCTGTTGTTAACTGTGAGCAGAGTATCCCTGAGATCCCACACAAGCCCAATTTTATTTCTTTCAGATAAATGCCCAGAGATGAGATTGCTGGGTCACATTAGCTCTGTCTTTTGTTAGGAAGCCTAATTGTGTCTTCCACAGCACTCACCATTAGTCACTCACCAACAGCTTGCAACATTTTCTCCATACCTGGCCATAGCTCCCTCTTTTGTCGTGGAACAGCTGCCTTACCAGATGCTGCTCCGGGGGCTCGTCTGCATTTCCTTGGTGACTAGTGATGTTGGGCATCCTCTCACACAGCTGCTGGCCACCCTGTGTCTCTTCAAGCCCTCAACTCCTTTGTGAAGTCAGGTTCTTATCTTGCTGGTGGCCTGCAGGAATCCCTCATGTCTTGTGTCAGTCCATCCACCACGTGGCTTGCATACTCTCCTCCCTTCTGTGGTTGCCTCTGGGTTGGTCTCCCTTCTGTGCAGAAACTTCTTAGGGGCCAGCCATCCTCCTCCGGTTTCTGTTTCGTTGCTGAGGCTTTTGGTGTCAAAGCCATGAACTCACTGCCAAGATCAATCTTATGAAGCCTTTCCTCCGGGCTTCCACCTAGGAGTCTTGCTACACACAGGATTGTTCTGGCCTGGCACAGTGCAGACTGGAGCCAGGGAAAGACATTGGTGGCCACTGCTGTGTTTGAGAATGCCTCCTGGTGGTCACACAGTAGCACTGGCATTTCTCCCTCTTCAAGGTCAGAACTTTCCTATTTAAACAATTTACTGATATTCCATTTGTCTCTAGGATACTAGAAAGGCAGAAACCCACTTTTAGTTTTCATAATCAGCCAGTCTTTATATTAATATTCATTAATAATTCCTCTTTCTCCACAAATTTGAAATGCCATTTTAATCAGGGACTGAATATCGATGAAATTTGTTATTAATTTATTTATTCTGTTTCATTAATATTTTTCTTATCTGGTGTAATGAGCTGAAAGCGGCTCCCTAAAAAGTCTGCACTCTCAGAGCCTCAATATTTTAAGTCAGGGTCTTTGCGGGTGTAATTAAGATAAAGATGAGCTCTGTCTCCAGCACTCACATGAAAAATCTGGGTGTGGTCAGTGTGCACCTCTAATTTTTGTGCTGGGAGGCAGAGACAGGAGGACACCTGGGCTGTGCTGGCCAGCAGTGTAGCCAATTGACAAGCTGTGGGTTTAGTGAGAGACCCAGTCTCAAAAGAGTAAGGTAATGAGAAGAAAGACACCTGTCAACATACATGTGCACATATATCTGCATACATACACAAACACTCCCCCGCCCCCCAACACACAGACACAGACAAGAGATCTTTGATAGTGTCCTTAGTAGGACACAGAAAAGGAGAACACAGGAAAACATGAAGAAGCCATGGGAAGACGAGGCAGCTTTTCAGGTCTGATACCACAGACCAAGGATTGCTGGCAGCCACTAAAAGCTGGCAGGATTCTCCCCTATGGGGGCCAGTGGTAGACAGCCCCTTCCTACATCCTGGCTTTGAGTATCTCTTCTCTTGGCCTGTGGATTATAGGATAAAATTTTATTGTTTTAAGCCACCAAGCTTGTTTTGATTAGTGAACTTGGGAACAGATGCCCTCAGTGCTCACTGATCACAGGACCAGGAACCCATCTGTTGGGGGAATATTATTTTAAGGTGTGTCACTTTTGTTTATGTTGCATTTGTTTAACTCTGTGAAGCTGTGTTACTGTGCCTGTGTAAAATACCTGATGGTCTAATAAAGAGCTGAAGAGCCAATAGCAAGGCAGGAGAGAAAGGATAGGTGGGGCTGGCAGGCAGAGAGAATATATAGAGGGAGAACTCTGGGAAGAGGGAAGATGAAGGAGTCAGAGAAGGAAGAGGACTCCAGGGGCCAGCCACCCAGTTACACAGCAAGCCACAGGGTAAGAGTAAGATTTATAGAAGAAAGAGAAAAGGAAAAACCCAGTGGGAAAAGGTAGATGGGATAATTAAAGTTAAGAAAAGTTGGCAAGAAACTAAGACAAGCTAAGGCTAGGTATTCATAAGTAACAATAAGCTTTCGTGTGTGATTTAATTGGGAGTTGGGTGGCAGGCCCCCTCAAAAAGACTGAAAAACTCGCAATAACACCCATCATCACTCAGTGCAAATTTGTGATGTTTTCTGAGGTAAATCTATGGAGAGCCTTGAATCAAGACCAGACTTTAGAAGGGAAATTTGATAATAAGCTAAAATTCATTTTAAAACATACAAAGAACTCAACATTGTACTGTTTATATGTCAGAAAACATAAGTTGTGCCTGCTGCAAAGACCATTCAGGAAACAGGACAGACCTTGAACAGAATGCATACAGCCCAGCTTTGTGCTGACTTAACATTCAGTCAGGAAAATCACAAATGGGTGCATCTCGGTGGACAATGAGGTGCATCCTCAGCTCTTTAGAGGTAGTATCCCTTCACCCTAGGGCCAGAATTAAGTCATCCTCTGGAATTAATTATGCAAATCCACAGAGCACAATTGAATCTCTTTTGTCATTGGCTGCCTCTTTTACTGATCTTCCAGCTAATGGAGACAGTGGTTTCTCTTTTTTGGACTGATGAGACCCTGTCAGTCAAGTAGCAGCTGAGGCAGATTTCACGTACTCTGGAGAACAGTTGATTTCTGCCAGAGAACAAGGTCCATAGATGCCTGGGCTATAACTCACTGCTTAGCATTGAGGATGCTGTGGTCCTCTGCTGTGAAGAACACAACTTGTGGTTGTGTTTACCTTCATCCTCTTCTTTCCACTCAGTTCTGTCTCAGCCAAGTCTGGCCCTTCTGTCAAAGGCTCAGTCTCAAAAATGGAGGCCATACCCTCAAGTCCAGGTTTAGGCCTTGAACATCTGTCAGACTTGGAATCAGAAGGCAACTGGAGAAAGGGAAGGCTCTTAATTCTCCACAGCATGTTCTCATTTAACCCCTGCCCCCAGGAACTATTTTGGCTGCTGGTGAGATCCATCTCTGTGGAGGGTGCCCCTTCCCAGAGCATCTTGGGAGCTGCCCAACAAGCCCTCTGCTGCCTTCTAGATTCTGCACTTTACAGTGTAGAAGTAGGCTGCTTATTGCCTCTGTGGTTCACGTGGTTAATATTCACCGTACTGATAATAGGTTTTCATGCTTTAATCCTAAATCTGCTTCTTGACATGATCACATTTTAAAACAATCAGTTTCCATCTAAAGAGGAGAAGAGAGAGTGTATTCTGGAACCAAATATGAGTGGCCACGGCCTGGGAATGCAGATTCAGGTCACTCTGACATGTTCAACACGGCAATAGTTTTGTGGAGTTTTTATAGTAACAGAACAAAGAAAGTCATAAATCAAAACATTTTAAAATACATTGGTGGGGACAATCAGGTGCCATATCACAGCAAAGCAGAGATACCTCTGCTACAGCCTCAGAAGCTAGCTGGTGGCGCAGAGCTTTCCAGTTGGTGGGTGATAGGGATTTATTTACCTAACAGTTACAAGTCACATACAGAGAGGCAATGAGGGGCTAAAGGAGACACTCAGCTAAAGACAGCTCAAGATAACTTGGTTCTGGGTCTGCACTGCTCCAACCCTCTCCCCAAATGATGAAGTTCTAATCATGCAGCCTTTGTGACATGCTCAGCCTAGGCAGGGTTTCTTTCTGGGAATTTTAGTTCACAGGATTCAGATCAGAGGCTGAGGAGCCTAAACATTCACCAAATTCCCCTGGGGCAGACAGATGCTTCTGTAGTAACGGCTACATCCTAGGGAAGCTTGTCTGACCCAAACCCTTCATGTGAGTCCCAGAGGGTACTGGGTGATTGATTGATGGAGATGTGAACTGGAGATCTGGAATGCTGCTGGTCTGCAGCCGAATCACCTAAGGCTGTCTTTAGCAGATACAACTGGCTTTCCCTGTGCTCAGGGAAGCCCATGGGACACAGATGCCTCCATCTCACCCCTGGCACAAACTTAAGGAAGCACCTGTGTCCTGGATGACAGCCACATGTAATATCTGTGGTGAAGCTTGCTGGTGGTTCTCATTCTGGGGCAGAGTTGGAGTCATCATGCCCCAGGACCCCCATACACTGTCTCCACTGTGGTATGCCAGGCTCTTCTTTCCTCCTGGACTTTATCCCACCTCCCCCTTCCTCCTCCCCTATCATTGCTGTTCCTTGCAAAGCACTTATTCTAGGATCTTGGATATTTATGTACCTCACTGAGCAAGCAGTGTAGGATGGGTTTCTATCTGTGGCATAGTGTCCAACTCTTTCAGAATATTCATTCTGATTTTAAGTTACATTCTATTTATTTATCATCTATCTATCATCTGTATCTATCCATCCATCAATCTTCAGTCATCTCTCTGTGCATGTGTGATTGGGTGCATATGTGCATGAGGGGTGTAGAGAACAACTTCTGAGACGTGGTTCTCTCCTTACACAACATAGGACCCAGGGATCAAACTCAGGTGGTCAGACTTGGCAGCAAGTGCCTTTACCCAATGAACCCATCTTGTCAGCATGTATTTTTCCAGCTCTTGATCATATTAGCCATGCCTATAAAAGTGTTCTATTTTTTCATTTTATTTTTTTATGTGTTTGAGTGTTTTCTTGCACATATGTCTGTGTACCACATGCATACCTGGCAGAGGCCAGAAGGAGTCAGATCTCCTAGAACTGGCTATACAGACAGTTGTTAGCTGTCATATAGGTACTGGAAACTGAACCCATGTCTTCTACAAGAACTCCTGTGCTCTTACTGCTCAGCCATCTGTTCAGCTCCCCTATAAAGTGTTCCTTAAAGATGGTTTGATGTGATTTGAAGATTTGTCTACCTCCAAAGTTCATGTTGGTGCTTAATTCTCATATCCACAGTAAATAAAGTGGGGCTTTCAGGTGGTGGTTGGGTCATGAGGGCTGCAGCCTCACAAGGGACTAGTGTCTTATAAAGGTGTTGGAGGGGAGAATCAGTCTCCTTCCATTCCTTCTGCTGTGTGGGCCTGCCCACAATATCTGTCCCTTCCCAGGGAACAAATAGCACACAGTGGAAGAGGTAGCCATGCCCTTCCTAGATGTGGAACCTGCCAGAACCTTGACTTTGGACATCAGCCTGCAGAACTATGAGAATCCAGTGCTCCCTTGTGCTATCCAGGCTTATTGTCAACTTGATGCAACCCAGTCACCTGGGGAACCTCAACTGAAGAATTGCCTCCATCAGAGGGGCCATGTCTGTGAGAGAGTGTCTTGATTGATGATTGTGGGAGATCCCAGCCATTGTGAGCAGTACCATCCCTAGGCAGATGGGCCTGGGCTGTATAAGAAAGCAGTCTGAGAATGAGCCATAGAGAAAGCTAGAAGGCAGTGTTCCTCTGTGATTTCTGCCTCAATTTCCTGCCTCATCTTCCCTCAGAGATGGACTGTGACCTGGAAATGTCTGCCAAAAGAATGCTTTCTTCTCTTAAGACACACTTTGTTAATAGAGTTTGTCACAGCAACAGAAAAGGAAGCCAGAACGCTGCTCTTTATAACCTGCCCAGTTTCAGTGCCTCGAGAGGGCCGATTTGGTGTCACTCGTGTCTTTTTTGATCGCTTGTGATTCCCCTCCTTTTTATATTCCCATATCTAGTTTCCCATGCACCTTGTTTTTCTCTGTAGGATTTCAGTGTGGAGGTTCCTTTTGTGGGTGGCTTCTAAGATTCTAGGTAATAAAATTCTGGGAATTTGGACAGAGCAGATATCAGCCTCCTCTACCTCTGGTGGTATTTCGGTGCTTGTCACAAACCATAAGCATTCACTTCCTTTTGTTAAATTGATTTATCCAGAAATGACATGTTCTTCATCTGCTTTGGACCTTGTTCAAAGAGTCTGGTGCCAACTTCAGGTGGTAAAGACGTCTCCCTACATCTTTGCAATGGCTTTCAACATTGAACTGTCTGGCATCGGGATATGTGCATGTCTAACTGCTGTGAAGGAAACTTTCCCCATAGTGTGCCGAATTCCCATCTCTATGGTCCATGTCACACATGAGGGCCATGAGGCTCGTGTCTGGTTCCTTCTGGTCTCTGTTGGTCTGCTTGTCCAACTCTGTGCCAGACATGTGTGACTTTCATCAGATTCATTTGCTCCAGTTATGTCCACCTGGTTCTCACCTTGACATTTTCATTTCCTAAGTCTACTTGTTAATGCTTCCTAGAGTTTAGAATCATCATGTTGAATAGTGAGATGGCGCTAAACACGCAGATTAATTTAGGGCTAATTAAAGAAGTTAACTAATTGTTATACCTTGTGTATTGTCCAGTGTTGTGCTAATTTAAACCAGAAGCATCATATAAATCTCTATTTAGATCATTACTGTTAATAATTTTTAAATTTTCATTATGGCGTCATATAGTCACTACTAGACTATTTTTTAAAAGCACAAGTTTTTGTTGTAATGAAACTTAACTTGGGTGTGTCTTTCTGAGGGGCTTTCTGTAGAGTCCCTCGCAAATGTCCTTGATAGGCATTCTTCTCAGTTGGGTTGGCTTGCTTTGCTGGCTTAACTTCCAGTGTCTTGTTCTCAGATGGAGCTCCTCAAAAACTTTAAGAAACAATCAGTTAAAATAAATTAACAGCACCCTGTGCTATGACTTAAGGCATGAGTGCCACCTGTTTCTAGCTCAATATGCCTCTCAGGGAGCTCTGGAGCCCTGGATTCACTTATTAAAATAGCACACTTCCCCAGGTGGGGTGCTGCTCACCCATGTTCTCCTGAAGATTGCCTTGGCTATTCTACAGGGACTTCTGTGACAGAGGAAGGAGAGCTCAGCTGCAGGGTCTGTGAACTGAGACCAGCAGGCTATCCTTCTCCTGAAAGTGTTTGTGCGTGTGTGTGCGTGTGTGTGTGTGTGTGTGTGTGTGTGTGTGTGTGTACATGCCCATATGCATGCCTCTCTCTGTGTGTGTATGTGTGTGTTTGTACACACATGCCCATATGCATGCCTCTGTGTGTGTGTGTGTGTGTGTGTGTACACACATGCCCATATGCATGCCTGTGTGTGTGTGTGTGTGTGTGTGTGTGTGTGTGTGTGTGTGTGGTCTTTATGGACTTTGTCATTCTTCTTATGGGCTCAGGTGTCCTTCTTCTCCCTGGTCTCCTAAATGTCAAAGTCCTGATTCTCAGTACCATAGAATCAGACTATATGGAAGTAGAGTCTCTAAAGAAGTTAGCACATGGCCTTATGGGTAGGGCTTTGATCCAACCTGACTCGGTACTGAGAAGAGATGGGCAGAGAGAGATGGCCCGTGAGGACACAGGAGAGGTCCAGGACCGAGGCCATCACTGGCTACTGTTGTGTCACCTCTGGCCTGTCACTGTGTCACAGTAGACTCGGTAGCACACTAGTGTTAGGAGAACTCACAGCTTAGCTATCTGTGGCCTGGTGCTTTACAACCTTCCTTTGGCTTTTCCACAAAGTACAGCTTCTTGGTGGGAGATAAAGACCAGAATACAGGCTGGGGAAGGACAGAGGGTGTCTGTGAATTGTCCCCTGACCAGCATAGCTATGCAGGCCATGTTCTCTCCCTGTGAATAGGTAACTTTCCTTGCCTGAGTCACTATTACAGCATCACAGAGCTTGTGTTTGAGTGACATGTGCCTTATTGATATTACAAACCGTTGGGACAGTACTATTATAGTATCTGCTCTATTAGTAATTATTGTTCATTTCTTACATGTCCAACTCATGAATTAAATGTTATCACAGATTATTCATAAATAGGGAACGCCTCATCTATATAGAATTTGGTGCAAGTCCGTGTCTCCTGGTGTCCTCTGGGGGTCTAAGAACATCTGAGGGATTATTGCAAATGAGAAAACCTGTCCTACTGGGTTTGAACCACCATGGTAGACTGAGCTTGACGCTAAGACAGAAAGTTTGGGGGCAGAGCAGGGCTGAAGCACCTTGGTACTCAGGTGATGGGGGATGCCAGTATTGGGGTGCTGTGGCTAGCACAGGGGAGTTCAGGGTTTCCTGGCATGGGAGCTTGGGTATGGATGGTGGGACCCTGCCAAGAGCTTTGTGTGGACTTTAGAGACTTACGTGGAGTGGCCAAACTACATTTTTCATGTGTGCATGTGTGTATTCATGCATGCATGTCTCTGTGTGTTCATATATGTCTCTGTGTGAAAGTCAAAGGACAATCTTGGGTCACTCCTTTTTTTTTTTTTTTTTTTTTTTTTTTTTTTTTTTTTTTTTTTTTTTTTTAAGATAGAGAGCCCTGGCTGTCCTGGAACACTCTCTGTAGACCAGGCTGGCCTTGAACTCAGAGATTCTCCTGCTCATCAATAATGTGAGGCTGGCTGGCCAGTGAGGCCTAGGGATCCCTGTTCTCCACCCTCCAGTATTAGGATTACAAGTCCGTTCCTGGTTTTCTAAAAATGTACGTTTTGGGGTGCAAACTCAGGTTGTCATGCTTTCAAGAGAAAAGCTATACCTTCTGAGCCCTTCCCTGCCCCTGAAACCCAATTCTGAGACCACTGGACTCACAGCAAGGCTTGGTCACAGGAGCCCAAGAGCGTGAGACATTCTCACCCACTCGGTATTCACTGGCTGGTGTTGAGCAGGGCTGACCTAGACTCCTATTGGGGAAGGTGCTAGAAGAGAAACCAACTTGCGTTCTGATCACATCCTTATGCGAGCAGAGCCTCTTCACCTTCTTCATGCTGGAAGCAGGGCAGTGTGCGGGACTCTGCGGGGCTGGAGGCAGGAGCGGGACTCGACCTGCAGGTTTCGCACAAGTTGGTACAGCCAGAAGCTCATTGCAGACAGGCACCGGGGCTCAGAGCCGGGGAACTGCCTGCTTGGCACGGGGGCCTGAGGTGCCGTGTGGCCCCTAGGACTTGACATATGGAATCCGTCCACAGGAGAAGGGATGTGGGCGGTTAGTGATACCACAAAACCCCAACTGTAAGACTAGCAAACAGGCAATTATTTTAGCAGAAAATGAGAGACCAGCTTCAGGCTTCTTGTTTAGGACTTGTTTCTAAACAGCTGAATAATTACCACCGTCTATTTAAGACTTCCAGATGGCTTCTACATTTTTCTGCTTTCTTCAAACTTTCTCAGCCTCTTCACACTTGTCTCAGAGATTGCCGGAACATTTCTAATTGGATCACTGCAGTTACAACAAACATTTCCTGATGGGTTCTCGGCTATGCTTTATGACAGAAGTGAATGGAACATTCCAGGCCAAAGGGAGGCAGAGACGGGGTTCTGTGTGACTGGGCACCTGTGGAATCTTCCTTTATAGTCACTATTAAATCGGTGTTGACAAATCAAATATCAATATGGAACACCATCATCTGACTGGGTAAAATGGCTATCTTGGTAATATTTCAATAAAAATGGCACTTTAACTTGACTCAAAACACTCAGTTTTATGCTTTAAGTGTTCTACATTGGGGGACTAAAGCTTTTTATTCTTTAGTATGGAAATTGGAGGATTCACTAGTGTTTGATTCATTACTCAGAAAATTAAACAAAATTGCATCTTGCTGTTGTAGTGGCTGCCATGGTAATATGCTTTCCATTATAAATGCTGCTACTGCTGTGGGTCCAGTATAGGACATAAGCATGTAGGCTGTGTCTTGGCCCATATTACTGTGATTCTTGTTTCCCACTTTGGGTCTAGAGCCCCAGCTACTACCCACTTTCATTTCTTGCTAGCTCTCTCTCTCTCTCTCTCTCTCTCTCTCTCTCTCTCTCTCTCTCTCTCTCTCTCTCTCTCTCTCCTCTGTTTCTGTCTTGTCCCCACAATGTCAGAGGTCCTGTCTGTCTACTCTTCCAAACAGCCAGGGCTAGATAGAAATCGCACTGAGGTTTGTTGAATGAATGGCAGCTCTAAATGCAAAATCAAAATAGATTTGTCATGGTGGAAATGTTCCCCACAGGCTCAGGTATGAAAACACCTGGTCCCCAATTGTTGGTACTGTTGAGGGCGTTGTAGACCTTTTAGAAGGTGGAGACTTGATGGAGGAAATCTGTCACTGGGGGTGGGTTTTGGGGGTTTATAGTCTTATCTTACTTCCTGTTCTCTCTCCATGTCTCTCTGTCTCTGTCTGTCTGTCTGTCTCTCTTCTTTCTCTCCTCCCTACCTTCCCTGCTATGATGAACTCTGCCTCCCCCCCCAGAACTGTGAGCTTTTATCAGGGTTTTTTGTTTGTTTTTTGTTTGTTATCATAGCAACAGAAAAGTTAGTAACACAGCGGAAGAGTGGAAACTTTTAATCTTTTAAAAGAAAGGTATTTGTAAGTAATTATGCACACCGATATTTGAAGTGAGTTAAAAGACTACTAAAAAGTATGATCATGGCTTTACAGCCATGCCTTCCGCCCTCTCTGAGGTGGCATGTGACTGATCTCCCAGGGCTGTGATGGGCCCTGGGTAAGGCTGTTGGCAGGACTACCATGCAGACTGAAGTGAGGGCCTGGTCTGCAGGCCTAGTTCCTCAGTCTTGAACAATAATAGGGGGTCAGTAGAGCTTGTGCCCATGTCTGGTGCATCCTCAAAGATGTTCTGTGGTGATATTTTGTTTGTGTTCTAACAAATAAAGCTTGCCTGGAGATCAGAGTACAGAGCTAGCCTCTAGTTAACCATAGAACCAGGCAGTGGTTGCATACACCTTCAATCCCAGCACTAGGGAGGTGGAGACAGGAAGTGATATGGGTGTGTGGAGAGAGGAAGTGATAAGGCAGGGTGGAGACAGGAGCTCAGCCCTTTTATGTCTGAGGATTTGGAAGAAGTAAGAAGTCTTTCTAGTGGCTGGCTGTTTTGCTTCTCTGATCTTTCAGCTTTCACTCTCCCTATCTGACTCTGGATTTTTACTATTAAGACCAGTTAGAATTCATGACACATCATTTCCTTACAGAATCTGAGAAATCATCCACACCTCCTGAGTGGAAGCATACAGAAGATACATTTCTGCAGGTGACCCTGCTGCCATGGCTTGTGTGTACTGTCCCACAGGTTCATGTGTTGAATGCTTAGTCCTCAGCTAGAGGGTGTGGAGCCTTGAGGGAGGAGGTGGGGCAGGGACTGGAAGTTTCATTTCAGATCCCACTTCCTGTTTGTTCCCTGCTTCCTGACCCACCATGATGTGAGCGAGCTGCTTCCTGATGCCACAGCCAGAGCTGTTCCCACCACCAAGCCTTCTCTGCCATGGTGGACTCACCCCAGACTGTTAGCCATCCCTTAAGTTGCTTCTCAGGAAATTCTGCGCTGACCACTCACCCTCAGTGCACAGATGTGACCTTGGGCATCAGAAGCAGTGGCTTTCCTGGGGGTGAGGGATGCAAGGGGAATGTATGGGCTCATCACATGTTTGAGGTGGAGTCTGGCTTAGCAAAAAACTGGACAGGTTCCAGTGCTGACATGGGTGTCTCTGCTCTCTCTGCAGGATGCTGGGGACCTGGGGGCTAGGCTGCATCCACTTTGGCTGAGCCTGTTCCATACTGTCCAGCTCCCACTGTCACATCCTTTCTCTTGATGGTGAGGGAGCTGACGAAGGACAGACTCAGGTTCTCACAGGAGACATGAATTTGCCACATCACCTTGCTAAAGTTCTCATGTCCCCCATGCCTTTCTGCTTGGATTTTTCTTTTAAGACAACCTTTTTTTTTTTTTTTCTTAAAAGAGCAAATTATGCCACACATGGAGAAAAAGCTTAAATTTAGGATTTATAATACAGGCTTCAGTGAAGACATAAAGAGATGGTTTGGTAATTTAGTACATACATACACATTAAAGGTTTATGCAGAGCAAGAACATGGAATACCCCATAATGGACTTCCCACGTAGCTGTGGGATGCACAGACCACTACCTGCATGGATCAAGATGCATCCTGGAATGGACTTCCCACTGAGACCCAGGAGCCTGGTTGGTGATGCAACAGAGGCCTCTGTCTTTTTCCTCAATATCCTCATTTCCTTTTTGAACCTTTACAATAAATAATAGAATAATAATAAATAGGATTGGCCCTCAAATGCCTCTTCATTCTGGGAACAATGGGGAGACAGGTGAGATGACCAGAGGGCTACAGTCTTGGCCTGTGACTGAGGTCCTCTCAGTTCTCAAAGGCCCTGATCCTCCTTCCTGCCTCAGCACCCCCCCCCCCCCCCCCGGTATCGAGGTGACCTCTCAGGAGTCTAGGTCTGCAGAGAAGTGTTCCAGGAGGTTTGAGGGAACTCAAGGGTCCTTATGTCACTTGCTGTCATTAACCAGAATTTCTCAGTGTTAATGGACCTGGATCATAAGTACCTAGCCACATAGTTCAGTGCTATCAAAAACAATTGTGGTGTGCTGTCTTTATCCTCTATGTGTGTGTGAGATATTTCATTTTTACAGTGAATTATATCCTGCACCCTGTCACTCAGTGGGTGCATTTTAGAGTCACAGTTAACCCTCAAAAAACCCCAAGCTTGGGTGAAGTGTCTTTAAAGTTTGAAATAAACAGAAGATTCAACTGGAAAATGTTCAGAGATCATCACCCCTCAGGGCCAGCAGAGGGCAGCAGAGGACCAACCCTTGCAGATCTGCTCAGGGCCGAGGGAAAACCTAGGACTGGGGAGACCAGGCAGCTTGGAAGACAAAAGCTGGTTTCACATAGCCAGCCCCGGAGCTAGACAGCCTTTCAGTAACATCAAGTTATTTTCCCATGAATGCCAATCAAAAAGCGATAATTCTCCCTTCCCTCCCAGCCTGCTCAGCTCAGAGTTCTGAGCTAGCACTTGGGGACATTGTCACTTGGAAGGCCCCTTACAGACACAATAAGGTACTCAATACCAAAACACTAAGAGGTGGGATGTTCAGAAAATAAAACCCAGCAACTGTGGCCCCAGACAGATAAAAACCGAGTTAGCTAAGAAAAACGCAAACATCCCTCCTGCCCCCAAGATGTGATGCTCCCAATCCAAGCCTCCCGCCTCCAAATCAGAAAACTAAAGTCCCTAGGGCCTTAGGAAGCCTGAGCAGGAACAAGTCATTATCTAACAGGAAAAGAAGGTTCCCCTTTCTTGATCACATACTACTTCTCATCTGTGAACAAGTCTAGGAATTAAAATAGCAGAACTCTATGGCAGCTTCTTCAACTGGCTGCTGCTGCCCTTGGCTGCACGGCCAGGCCCTCTAAATGTGATATTAGCAAAGGCAGGCTGAACTTCGGACCCCCCCCCCCCCCCCACTTCCACCTCTAACTGAAAAGAACCTTCTTTATGCAAATTAAAGGCTTTGCCATTTGACTTCCTGGTCTAGGCAATGGGTTGCTGGCATTTCTTTGACCTCTTAGTAGAATAATTAGGTGATCTTGTTACTAAGCAACAGAAAGGCAGGCAATAAGGCAGCTGAGCTCTGGGAGCAGATGGAGCTGGACTCCTGAGAGCCTGGGCCAGCGGTTGTGGTGTTGTGGAGACGCTGAGCCTTCTGCTGGTAACTGATGCTCAGGAGGAGCCAGTGTGATTCCACTGTCCACCTTCCCCCAGCACAAACAAGACCCCTTCACTGGGCAGAATGCCTGAGTTGCCACACAGTTGCTCTTTGAGGATCCATGCTGTGCAGGCCCCTAGAGGGGGAGCCAGGATTGTTTCCTCTAACACTGACTCCCAGGGAGGCAGGCTCTGCCCACTGAATAGTACCCATTGTCTCTATCCCACATTTCCTCTGTTTGTCCTGAACTGAGCTAATTCCATAGCATGGTTTTTGTGAACAGTGCAACAATAACCATGGTGTGCAGGTGTATTTATGGCATGTGTACATCTTCAGAAGTATTCTGGCTGGACCATATGGTATTATTTTTGGTTTTCTGGGAAGCTTCCATAATGAGTCTCACAGTAGGTGCACCAATGAACACCCCGCAGCAGTTTAAGGCTTCTCTCCCCCCACATCCTCACCAGTGTGAGCAGCTGTTTCTCCACAGTCATTCTGACAAGGGTGAGGTGGACTCCCCATGTGGTTTTGGTCTGTGATTCCTTTCTAGCTGGGGCTGGGGAGTATTTCTCCCTGTACTTGCTCGCTGTTTGTGGGTCTTTGGGAACACCCTCTTCAGGCCATTGCCCATTTTCAAGGGATTACATGCTTTGCTATATTTTCTGAGCGCTTTCTATATTCCAGATAGTCATCGTCTTCAGGTGAAGGGCTGAAGCTCCCTCCAAACCTGTAGACCCTTCACAGGCTGCTGCTTTTGCTCTAAGATTTTTTTTAGAATTAACTTTATTTTATGTGTGTGGGTACCTCATGTATTTATGTGCACCATGTACATGCAGTGCCTGTACTGAAACGGGAAGCTAGAACAGGGTGATGAAATTACAGGTGGCTATGAGCCTCCATGTGTATTATGGGAACTGAATCCAGGTCCTCTGGAAGAGCAGCCAGGACTCTTAACCCTAGAGCCATCTCTACAGCCCCTGCCTATACTCTTCATGGTGACACACCCCCTTCTGTTAATTCTTGGCTTTGTTTCCTGAACTATGGGATTTCTGTGCAGGAAATCAACATTTGTAACAATTTCTCTCACAGTCCCTCTAGCAATTGCAGGGATCCAGGTCTTGCAGTGAGATCTTTAATCCACTTGGAGTTGGTTTTTGTACAGGCTGAGTGATGGGAACCTAGTTTCAGTTTCCAAATGCAACAGAGTTGGAGGTACCCCAGCACCTGACTTAAAGACATGGGGACAAAGCCACTATGGCATTGGCATAAACACAGAGTCACGTGGAACAGAATAGGGGACCCAGAAGTAAACCCAGGCCCCCTCAGCCAACAGACTCCTAGGCACCAAAAACACACGTAGGATTTCAAACAGTCTCTTGCAGTGGCTGGAGAGCTGGCTCAGCAATTAAGAGCACTTGCTGTTTTTCCAGACTCAGTTCCCAGCACCCATATCAGGAGGCTCACAACAGCTGTAGCCCCGGCTCCAGGGGATCTGATGTTCTCCTCTGGGCAATCGCCCTTCGACACACAAATAAAACTAATCTTAAACAAAACAATCACAGCCCTCTGGGAGATGTGGGAGGGGAGAGCGGGTGTCCACATCACACAAAGAAAACCGAGCCTTGTGCTTTCTTTGAACTGTGTCTCAGGAAAAGACACTATGAAAAGTGCCTACACAGAGATGCTGTCCCCAGTGCATGTGTGTTTAAGGAGTCCTTGCAGATTCTGAGGGTCTGCATCCTGTGATGTCACCTGGGCTGTGACTTCTAAATGTTTTTATGTTTTTCTAGTTTTTTACAGTTGTCATTAAGAGAAAAGGGAGAGCTATAGAGAAGGAGAGGTGTATCATGTGTGTGTGTGTGTGTGTGTGTGTGTGAGCGCGCGCGGGCATGCGCGCGCGCGCACACACACACATGTACACACACATTTCCCAGGCTTCTCTTTCTTAAATGTGTCTCTTTGCAAAAGTGGGTTACTATCAGCTGAGATCTAGGTGTTCCTTCAAGGGTAGTTAAGGGGCAAATGCCCCTCTGAGCAATGCCATGACCCACCCTGGGAATCACCTTTGATAGCAGGGTGTGGTGGTGCATACCTTTAATCCCAGCACTTAGGGAGGCATAGGCAGGTCTATCTCTGTGAACCTGACACCAGCCTAGGCTAAAGGGTGAGTTTCTAGACAGTCTGGAGTTCATAGTGAGACCCTTCCACCGCAAAAAAGCTTGAATTCAGACCTAAGGAACATTCTAGAGTTGTTGCTATATTGCTACATGCCTAGAGGTCATAGCAGCATGAAGGAGTCTCCTTTAGACTTGTTCAATCTGCTACTCAGCTTAGGGCTCAACACAAGCTCCAATGTGTGACATGCCTCAAGTCTACAAAGCTGGGGAAACTTGGAGAAGAGTCATTGCCTGGTCTATGCTTGCTCCAGGAGGCAGACTTGGTCACCCACATCCCACAGGCAGGTCTGTGCCAGGCTAAAATGGGATATTATTGAGACCAACCTGGACCAGATCATCATGGTGCATGTGTGTTTGAACTATGGATCTCCATGTATTCTGCATCCCAGGCCTCCCAGTGTACATTTTGGGCATCAGAAGCCTCAGAGGCTCCAGGTCTCCTCCTCACCTCTGAAGATGGGAAAGGTAACACAATTAACAGTTTAAGTGAGAAGTGCCCTACAGCTTCAGGCACTGGAATACTCAGTCCCCAGGTGGTGGTGCTGTTCTGGGAGGCTTAGGAGGAGGTGTGGAGGAGGTGTGGTCTTATTGGAGGAAGGACATCATGGGGACTGTGACCATGAAGTTGGACACAGCGCTCCACTTCATGGCTCAGTGGGTGTGCCCATAGCTCTGTGAATAATGGACTTGGTATCTCCCCATGAGGGTAATCCAGAACTTGGGTCAAGGTTTAGCAGAACTACTTGTGTACTAGATCCATTTTTCCACTTGTTTGGAGCCAGATGGCCCGAACAAACAAGGTCTAAATGAAATGCTATTAGAACCCCACCCTGTCCACGTCCATTCCATCTGGTTTCACCCATCTCTAATCTCATTTCTTCCTGGTGCTCATCAGCTACATTTTGGCATCATCTCTACAGAGCGATGCCTCTAAAATTAAATTCACAAAGGCCTTGGCAGCTAGTGCTAAATTCAGTCCTGACGTTGTCTCCATCCTGGGTTGCAGCCAACTCCCAGACCTGGGAATGAAGAAAGAGTGCCGGGCTTCACCATGCTCCTGGATCCTGTCTGGCAGGTGGGAAGGAAGCTGACTCATGCCCAAGGAAACACTAAGGGCTGTTGCCAATCTATACCTTGCTCCTTCTGGAAAGGTAACCCTACGATAGGCAAGACTACCCCATGGTCAGGAAGTGGTCTCAAAATATCACCCTTCGCTCAGTTCCCAGGGCTCCAGCAGCCCTGATTCTTTCTCTTCTTCCAAATTTCTTGAGGTTGGCCCTCCCTCCTCATTCATAGTTCACACCCCATCTTTCCAGGCTGACTGAATAATGAGTTGGGAAAAGCGGGGAGACCAAGGTGGCTACTTCATATCCTTTGGGGGATTGGTTGCATCACAGGCCTTTAATTCCTAAGAAAATTGATGCTAGGTGCAAAATATCCTGTCCCCACTCACTGCGCTACAGAGCTGTTTCCCCTAATACAGAGTCCTTTTAAACACCACAGAACATTATGCAAATTTTAAGCCAACAAACTCCACTCCTTCTCAAGCCCTACTGCTAATGTTTTTTCTGAGAATTGTCACCTTCAGACAAGGAATTGCTGTCAACTTCCTTCTTGCCTGGCACCCATCACTGCATTCTCTCTGTCATTGGCTGAAAAGACATCTTGTGCTCAGGGCCCTTCCTAGGTATATGTCTATATTTATAAATACATCATCTTTAAAAATTTCCACCCTAAGTTGTTGCCTGAGCTGCATTCTCTTGGAGAGGCCCAGGCTCAGGTTGAACATCTCATTGTGTGTGAACTTGGTACCTTAAGTCTATTTTAGAATGCTCGGTTCAGTGTAATTACCACAGTTTCTAAAGGAGTTACTGTGTAATTGCCACGTAGTTTATTTCGTGGTAACTATGCAATTAACTTGTCTCATGTCTCTAAACGGAAAATACTGTAATTCTAATACAAATGCATTTAGTGTTAGTGTTCTCCACCATGCTTTAAAGTGTCTGCATTGTAAATGTTTTTTTTTTTTACTTTCCCTTCCTCTTCTTCAAATAACATATGGAGTTCAGTTCATTATTTATTCTCTCCTCTCTTCCCTGCTTCCTCCATCACCCCATACTTTCCATCCTTCTCACTCTCCTTCCTCCCTGCCATCTCCCTCTTTCTTTCTTTTGCCTCTTTAGGCCAAAGAAAGTTAAGATTGTTAAAATTTTGCTGGAAACCCCTAAATTATCAAGAAATTTAAGACATAAATATAGCAATGGTAGCTAAATCATCCACGGGGATGAATGATAGGTTGGGGCTCTAAGAACCTCTCAAGGTCTGAGGGAAATAAGGAATGAGGCCAGGAGAAAGCTGGTGGGATTGTGTTTACTTTCCATTTTGTATTAGTTGGGTTTGGGAGGGGATTGACTTGGCTTGGGCCTTTGTGTTTTCTGGCACAGGTTGGGGTGGGACTTGAGGGTGGCATTTGGCAAATGTCTCCAGGACATTCCACCCATTGTTTAAGGCAGGAGAAGGAGGCAGATAGAATTGCAGAGTAACAAAAGGCTTTATAGACTAGAAGAAATTTCAGGGCTAATTACAACCTAGAAGAAAGTGGGATGTGCCAACTCAAGGACTTCTTTTTACGTATCATTTTGTCTGTGGTCAGCATAGATAGTATCTGTATAGCCCACTGAAATGATGGATGAATTAACTTTTAAACACAAAACAGTTTCCCTATCGAACCCAGGCCATACCCCTAGGCATAATTTAGGCTTGTCTAATGGATCCATCCATCCATCCCCATATATAAAGCAGCACATAGAATGTCCAGGCTTGTGGGGTATACTTCTGTCTGGTGGAAGAGGTGCTTGGAGCAACCCACAATTAACGGATAAGTAGAGAGCCTGGTGCTGGAGCTCACAGCTGGGAGGGCACCTCAACCATGGTGCAAACACTTCATGCCCCATGGGTGCTCTCCAAGGTACTGAAGGTACAGCTGCAACCCAAACCCTCCTAGGATAAGACAGAGAATGGACAAGGTGACACATGAGCACACCAATTGTGTGGGATGCCACGTTCTGTGTTCTGCAGGGAAAAGGAGAACATGTGAGGAAGGCAGGGCCATAGTGGACATAAGTACTGAGGAGGAGGGATTCTGAAATAAGTGAATGACCAGAGAAGGTGAATCAAGTCAGAGCCTTGGGGAGGTTTGAAGAAACAGCCTCTAAGTGTAAAAGCTAGAGACTTTCATTTGCAGAGCAGGAGGCTGGAGACAGTGATCTTGGGCAGAAACCCTTGAACCAGGACAGAGAAATCTAAGATGGCTCCGTGGAAAGGTGCTGAGTGTGTGGGACTTCACTGCCATCTTGGCTTTTCTGTCTGCCGAGAAAAGTCGTGGGGAGAATGAATGCCACTCACCTAAAATTCCTGTGTCCATGTCTCAAGATTCTGGTTGTCAAAAGTGAGGGTGACAGATGTGATGGTTGTCCTGGAGGGTGAGCTGGGGACCAAGACCCCAGACCACTCCCTTTCCCTGTTCCTTACATATGCACACAGACATTTTCCCCATCCTGCTGAGGCTGGGGATTCTTGAACTCACCCTGGGCATCGCCGTGACCTTTCCTGGAGGCTGTGGAGGAAGCTCAGAGTGGCTGTGTCTGGAGCATTTGCAGGCTTGGCTGGGGCCTGGTGAGCAGTCTTGCCTAGGGGATGGTGAAGTAATTAGATCGGGCAACTGCATTCTGTTGGGAAGAATGGGGCGAATCATGCTATCAATATGAGGCAATTATACTGGGCATGTTGTGGCAGCATCTGTGTTTTGCTGTACACTTGTAGTTAACATGTAACTGATCTAGCACTTCTCCTGATGGAATTCCTGCTGGAAAGTATGACTAATGTGGAGGTGGCAGCTGCTCACATGTGAAGCAAAGGGTGGCACCGGGACCAGCTATGTCCTTGGCTCTTATCCAGGCTTCAAGCTCTTATGTGGTCATATTCTTGGATGAATTTAGACAAGACTGTGAAAAGGGGCTATCAAAGCATTGTATTGACATATATATGTATTGACATTTTATATCATGTGATGAGGTGGTTTTGTTTTCTCGTGTGTGTGTAAATGCATGTTGGTGTACATGCATGTGAAGGCCAGAGGTCAGCCTCAGGTGGTATTCCTCAGGCACCATTACATTATTGTTTTGAGACAGGGTCTTGCACTGGCCTGAAACTCACCAGGTAGGTAAGCCTGCCTGGTCTGCAACACCAGAAATCCACTTGTCTCTACCTCTCCAGTGCTGAGAATATGGTTGCATGCCACCACATCATCTTTTTTATGTGTTTTTTTTGGGGGCTCACACTGAGATTCTCATGACTATAGGACAAGCACTTAATTAAGCTTCTCCCCAAGCCCTGGTCCTTTAGAGACCTCGAGGAAAACATGGATTGTTTTTAGGGGCCAGCTTATTTGCCAAACAGAATATTCTATGCTTTGGAGTGTGGGTACAAGCAGAGCATGTGTCTCCATTCCATTCCATATTCCAGTTTGGTTACATTTTTTTAAAATGTAGAAATCATTGTTGTCTTAGAATTCTCAAGTGTTAGTTTTCCTCAGATGTCCATGGCTCTGACAGCCTCTGAGCATCTCACAGGATGGCAACCTTCCTCTGAATTTTTAGTCATGATCTGCTGATTGTGTCCAGCAAATGTGTTTTCAGCAGTGTTCCACTTTGAATGGAATGCTTCTCCCTTTTAGTCATTTCCTGTGATAGAGCAAGTACAGAATTACTGTGCTTGGTGTTTTGTGGAGGCCTTGGTGGTACCCTGGCAGCTGATAACATCTCAGCAACATGTCCAAGCTGGGGGGGGCAAGGGCACTGAGTCCCTGTCTGCCTGTGGATGATTGGCTGCAGCAATACCAGAGGCCCTGGATCTTGCTAAGGCTGCCATCCTTAGCACATGGCTGAGAAAATGGATGGTAGGGCCTCTATTCTCCTATCTTTTTTGGACCTGGGACCTTGGTTTCAACAGAGCCTGCAGTGCAGGCATTTATAGACAGCAATAGGCCTTCCACACACCGGCCCTACATCTAATGAATATCCAAGCCTTTGGGCCTCAACACTGACTTTCAGGGGTCTGAGTCCTTCAGCCTTTCTAGGAAGGCTGCATCAGTGACAGTCTTCTTGCTCCTGCCTGACATGTGGTGATGATGTCAACATCTCCTAGTTACCACTCTCCCATGGCTTGATCTTCTGCTTATATCCAGCTGGTGGCCTATGTCTTGGTGTTCTCTCTTTCTTTTGCACCTGTGTTCAGTTTTGGCTTCTCATGGGCAAAGAAGTTAATGAAGCTGTTGAAACAAGTTCCTAGGGCCCCAGTTCCTAGATGCAAAGAGTTCAGGTCATCTTCTGTTTTTTATCTTTTTTTAAAAATTATTCTTAATTTCGTTGTTTTGAGGCAGGATCTTACTTTATAGTCAAGGATGGCCTGGAACTCTTCTGTAGTCTAGAACTCTTCTGGCTGCCTTCAAACTCTACAGTCCTCATACCTTGAATTCTCAAAAGTATGCAGGGGGACCTATGTCCTGCTAATATTTTATCTTATTCTTATTTTGTGATACTAAGGGTTGAACCTAGAGCTTCACACTCTAGCACCATTGTCTTACTTGTGGGTATTTAAAAATACATGTTTAGTCAGAGTATTGCTATGAAGCCTGGGTAGGCCTTGAACTTTCTGTTCCTTGCCTCAGCTGGGATGACAGGGTATATCCCTGAGATGGGCTAGAGTTGGTTTCTGGTATAAAAAATCAAAACAAAACAAACAAACAAACAAAAAACAGAAAATATGGCATGGAGAGATGGATCAGTGGATAAAGTGCTTACTACACAAATGTGGGAGCTAGAGCTCAGATTCCAAGCACCAGGCACGTGCAGGCAGGTGTCAGAGCTCCCTGAAGTCCTAGAACTTGGAAGGAGGAGACAAGGGATCCCTGGAGCAAACTGCCTAACTAGACTAACTGAATCAAACAAGATCTTGTTTCAAGTGAGAGACCCTGACTCATTATCAAGGAAGACAGACATCAATCTCTGACGTACACACACACACACACACACACACACACACACGCACACACACACACACACACACACACACACACACACACACACACACACGGAAAACGTTGTCTGGGAGAACTCTTCACTTACGGGGTTACTCTTATTTTACTGCCATTATCCTTTACACTGATTTTTGTCATCAAACCATATCTATGGTAGCGATCAGCTGTGGGGGCCTGATATTTTGTACTTTACATCTCTTCAAAGCAATCTTCTCTGCATTATATCTCCCCACTTGCATGTAAGGCATACTTTAATTTGCTTAGAAGAATTATTGAAACCTAGTTTTCCATACACCTATTGAATGTACCTAGTGTAATTATGGAGAGTGACAACCGGACATTGTATGTGGATTTGAAAACACCCTCTTTGTTTTACATGTTCACAGTCCCAAACAAGGCCACAGGGAGGCCTGGGTCTGGATCCAGCCTTGACTTCCCCCAGGCTCCCACACGCTGCCTTAATTAGCCCGGCTCCTCAATCTTCCTCCTCTGCAATCATTTCATAATGGTTACATCTAAGCCACTAGTTTAATAATCTAGATAATAACACACTTTGTACAGAGCTGTGGATAATAGCTGCGTATTTATAATCCACGCTGTGTGTGTTTTCAGCTTTGGAAACATTGTATTTCTCATAGAATGCGGAATCCCCACATGATCTTATTTTCCCCGCAACTGCTGCTTCCTCCTTGCTGACGCAGCTGGGAGCGCCCATCCGCTGCCTGGGAGACCTGCCTGGCTCATCTCTGCATTTATGGCCCTTGCTCTGCCTCTTATTCCTATTCAGCATTGAGTTAATGCTCATTCACCTCGCTCCACAGTGATTGTGTTTAGGAAACAGATCTGATGTCTTCATTTTCTTTTGGTATTAGACAAGTCAGGGTGCTCAGAGTTGAATTAAACACACACACACACACACACACACACACACACACACACACACACAATTATATATATGTGTGTACATATATGAATGCATATGTATGTCAGAGTTATGTAAAGGAACAGAGCTGATAGAATGAACAGACATTGTAAAAGGAGATTTATTAGAGTGGTTTACAGGCTATAGTCTGTGTAGTCCAAAAATGTCTGCTTCACACCAGAGAGGCCAAGAATCTGCTGGTTTTCAGCCCATGAGACTGGATGTTTCTGTAGTCCCAGTTGGGTGCTGGAGCCTTGGAAGGTTCCTTGGGAGTTGTTGGTCTTCAGTCTGTGTTGGAGTCCTGAAGAGGTGGGTTCTGATACCAGTGAAGAAATGTCTCAGTAACAGAAAAATGGGCTTGCCAGAGTGAGGAAAAGCAGGCAAAAAGCCAAAACTGCTTTATTTGGGCTTGCCACCAGAAGGTACATTTAAGATGACTTTTCCTGATTCCAATAATCAGATCAAGGAAGTCCATCATATAATGTAATCACACTCTGATACCTCCCTCAAGTCCACCAGAGGTGAAGTGTAGACTTCAGGTCAAGAGCTAGCTCATGGGTGGTAAAATGGAGGCCTCACCCTTGTCACACTGGCCAAGCTCACACACTGAATCCTGAGTAACCAGTAGGCATGTAAACAAAAACTAAAGCAGTACAGTCCTGACTAAGAGCTTGCTTGGTGTGAAATGGTTACTGGGGTGATGTTCGGATGTCAGCTTTGGTCTGACTGTTATAGGCAAAAGACCAGTGTTTTGCTAAAAATTCTTTAGAAGCTAATTAGCTATTAATCAGGAAACCATAATGTGTGCTTTGCAAGTACATTGAAAGAGAAGTCTTTTGCCTTGACAGCTGGGGTATTAAATGTGCCGCACAATCACACAACCCGAAGGCCTGGTCTGTTGCCTGTGGTGCTGTTGTGGTGTGCTGGAGTCTTTAGTGGAAGGAAATCAGGTCACGAATGGCTTGCCCTTGATGGTGATATTGGACCCCGTGACCCTTGCTCTCTTGCTCTGCTTTCTGACTGCCATGAGGTGAGCAACCTCCTCCACAACATGGTGTACCATACATACCCAAAGGAGATGAGTCCAAGCAAATACAGACCGAATCTCTAACATTGTGAATCAAAACAAGCCTTTCTGCTTTTAATATGGTGATTGTGAGTATTTGTTTTAGTAACTGGACTCTGACACACTGTCCTTGGGGTTTTTGTAGTTTGCTCTACATGGACTTAGCTGAGTGGGCTGGGTGACTCTCCCAGAGGGCAGCCTGGGCATGTCATGGGACTTGTTAACTACATAACCTATATCCACTTTTTTGTTTTGTTTTGTTTTGTTTTAAATCTTTTTGGTTAAATGTTTTTATTGTTTAAAATTGTGGAAATTTAATTGAAGTGACTCATAAGACCATATTTAATTATAAGTAGGTCTCTATACTGGGGTTTAGTTTAGGAATGTCACTGTTGACATGGACTTTGGAGAGCAGATGAGGGGATTGGATGATAGAATTCAATCATTCATTCTAAGATGTCTTAGGGTTTCTATTGCTATGATGAAACACCATGACCAAAAAGGAAGTTGGGGAGGAAAGGATTTATTTGGCTCACACTTCCAAATCCCTATTCATTGTAGAATGAAATCAGGATGAGAACTCAGACAGAGCCTGGACCTGAAGGCAAGGAGCTAATGCAAAAGCCATGGATGGGTGCTGCTTACTGGCTTGCTCCTCAAGGCTTGCTCATGCTCAGTCTGATTTCTTATAGAACCCAGGACCACCAGCCCAGGGATAGCACCACCCACAATGGGCTGGGGCCTCCCGCATTGATCACTGATTTGGAAAATGCCTTACAGCTGAATCTTATGGAGGCATTTCCTCAACTGAGACTCCTTCCTCTCTGATGACTCTAGCTTATGTCAAGTTGACATACAAAACCAGCCAGTACAACAGACATTCACCTTTTTATCCGTAGGAATTAAATGCTCATTTAAGAATATTACAGAATTAGAAACTGTGCTGGGTGTGTTGATTCATACCTGTAATCCCAGTACTTAGGAGGCTGAAGCAGGGAGATCCTAGGTATACAGGCTCTCATGGCTTGATCTCTCATGCCTGGGATGCATAGTGAGTTCTGGGATAGCCTGGGCTTTGGAGTGAGATCCAGACTCAAAAAAAGAAAAAGAAAGAGAGAAAAAAGTAGGAACAGCATGGAAGAATTAGAAGATGTTTGAATATTTCCTTCCAATATACATATATGTGTATGTACACACACACACACACACACACACACACACACACACACACATACACACATGCTTTGTTTTCCCTTTTGTAAGGTAGCTGACAACAAATGGCATGTATTCTCACAGGAAAAGTAGTGGGCACAAGTGAAAAACTGACTTAGATAAAGGTGAATGAAAATTCTCATATTTTAGCCAATAAACAATTTTACAAATACAAGTTTATAGAGTCCTAGCTGGGCCACAGGACACAAGTTAGAAGATTTGTGGACATTAAGGAAATGTTGGAATGATGGTGGATGTGCTTAAGTATATATATATGGTCTTGGATCACAGGGGTTCAGTTTGGGATTCTTTGTGTTTTAGATTTGTGTAAAATCAACACACTTTCAGTAGAAACTGTTCTTCTGAATTTTGATCTGTTCCCAGGCTAGTGGCATGTGGTAGCATCCTTCTATAATGTAGGTCTGAGTCACCTGCACAATCAAAAGGATAAATGTGTATGTATGCTTGCGCAAGTGTGTGTGCCTGTGCATGCATGTGTGTGAAGGTAAATGTGTGTGTGTATGTATGTGTGTGTGTGTTTCATGCATATGTAACTCATTGATAAAGTACTTGCCTAGAGCGTGAGTGGCATTGGATTTAGCCACCAGCACTTGAAAAGAAGAATGGACAGTAGTCAGGGGAAAAGTGGCCCTGTGGTAGGCTCTGTTGCGAGGCTGTGATGTGGGCCAGGTCAGGTGAACTGAATACATTTGGTCTTATGCTTGACTTATAATGGACTTATCAAGATGTGATCTGTCACAAGCACGAGCATATTATGAATCTTTGTATATGTTAACTACAAACAGATACCGTAACACGCTTGTACATGTGTTGAAGAAAAATGGCAGCAGAAGACATCGTATCATTTACTGCATTTTTCCACACAGGAACTGCTGAGCTAACATAGCCATGTTCTACCCTGGGCATAGAGTGGATGCTTTTATCCTACACAGAAACCGATGCCCAGCATGAGAGGGTAGGAAGTGAGCCACTGGGGGCCTGGTGTGAGGTGCAGTCTGTCCTACCAACCCTGTTGGAGACTGGAGACCCCACAGGCCACCAGACATCCTCTGCACTGGGTTCATAGCATGGTCAGAAGTTTCTTTTTTGGCTCTTGTCTGCTTCTGTGACTCTCTATACAGGCTTCTCCATCATTCTTGGTATTGAAATATTAGCTGGGACTGGGAAGATGGCTCAATGGGCAAAGTGTTTGCCACATAAGCCTGAAGACCCCAGTTTGTTTCCCCAGAATTTACATAAAGCCAGACATGGCAACTCATGTTATAAGTCCAGTGCTTCTGCAGGAAGGTGGAAGGTGAGGCAGGAGAATCTGGAGGCCATGAGTCAGACTGACATATGCAGCAACCGACAGTAAGACACTCTATCTCAAAAAAGGTGAAAGGTAAGGACTGGCACTCAGATTGTCTTCTGACTGTCACACATGTACTGTGGCATGTGCTTGGCAGCACTCACAAGAACATGTATGTATACACACTCACATGCACACATGTGCACATGTACATACACAGAGGAGGAGGGAGGGAGATGGAAAAACAAGACTAACCAAGAAGCATTACGTATTATATACTTGGGAAGTTGCCCTGTTAGCCAACCATCCATGTTCTGTGTGAACATGAGTCCTATGGTATGCATGCAATCAACTTCTGGCACTTGGAGACATAGTAAGGTCAGGAAGTAGGTAGAACTTTGATATTCTCAAAGGACAGATGATATCTTCATCAACAAGGTCCTCGGGGTAATGGTAGGTAGATTAGCCCTTGGAAAAGTTCACGATGGGCTGTGAGAGAGCCATACTCTGTGGAATTGTCACTTTGTTCTTTAGGGTGACCTGCCCTGTCCTCAGGGAAGGACTGTTGTCTGCTCTCTAGCATTAACTTCTGCAGACATTTATCCCTCTACGAGGTGGAGTCTAATCAGCTCACAAGATGTAGTCATGAGTGACATGGAGCAGACACGCATCTGAGTTTTGGGAGATGGGGACACAGGGTCAGCAGGCTTACTCCAGGCAAATGGTTTGTTCCCATATGACTGTTCCCAGCTGGTGGGCAAACAGCTTGTCAGCAAAATCATACAGAATGATAGATCATGCATGTGGGGACCAGAACAGTCAGATCACAGACTTGCACACCCAAGACCAGGTGGGATCCCTATTAATTATTAGTTATGGGGTCTCCTGGGAATGACTCCAGTGTCCTTGGGAAGTTACCCAGTAACAAAGGCTGAAGATGCTTTCAGTATGAAGTTGTGACCTGTCTCCTGTGCCAGGAAAGGAGGTCAAGGCTCAGGGTTGCCATAACTAGTTACTGCAAGCCCTTAAACCTGGGGTCCTTATCCATAAACATTGTAGGAGATAAAATGTCATTTTATGTAAATTTTAAATAATATATTTTTATCTTATTACATTTTACTTAAAATTAACTTTAGACAATATGTGTGAAGTGAAGGTGCAGGTCTGGGGAGGGGTCTCAGTCAATGTTGTTGTGCAAGCATGAAACCCAAGTGTAGGTGCACAGTAATCCTAGCACCGGGGAGGCAGAGTCAGGAGGATTCCCGGGTTTTCACTGGCTAGAGCCTATCCGAGTCAGTGAGCTCCATGCTCAGTGAGATGATCCTGTCTCAAAAACTAAGGTGGAAACTAACAGAGGAAGACACCTGACATCAGTCTGTGGTCGCGCGCGCGCACACACACACACACACCGGGGGGGGGGGGGGGGGGGGGGGACGGGGGGGACGGGACACGGGACGGGACAACTGAGGAGGCAATGTGGACAAACTCAGGACTGAAATGCAGAATTCCCAAGTCACAGTCTTGGTGCCTGGGAGCCACAGCTTAGAAAAACCTTTCAGCCATGGCTATGGCATTGGCATTGGGCCCGGTGCCAGCAAATGCCACTCTCAAATGTGAATGGCATAGCAAGGCTTTCTTTCATGTTTCCCCTTCAGTTACTTCCTGCATGGTCATTTTGGAGTGCTCTGAGCTCAGAGAGAATAAATACTTCATGTGTGTGTGAGTTGGGTAAGTCATGCGCATAATCTTCTTGCAGTGGGATATGAGCACAGAGTCTCTTGATAATAAACAAAAAGCAGTGTGTGTAATTTCCCACTGGTCTGTTTTGTTAATTGGGCTCTTACTGTCGAAGCCTTTAATGTAGAGAATAAATGAATAACTAGCTTTTATGCACAGTCTCCTTTCATCATGTACAAGGGCTCAAAATTTAAAATGAACTATTTTTAGATGTTACATGATGATATAAAGGACTGTTTATTGCGAGTAATGCAGGAAGCAAATTGCATTTCTGCTTCTGCCTGGTTCCCTTGTGGTGGGTTTTGCCAGCTTCCATTCTTGCTGATTCATTGTTATGTCCAAAAAAATGACTACAGTCAAATCTGGTCGTTTTCAACATGGAATATGAGCCGCAGACATTTCCAGTCAGACAACTCAAATTCAAGGTTTGCTCTGGCCAACCAGGATGGCATGTTTAAACGGATCAAGGTGCTGGGGGAAATGAGGAAGCCGGGCACCATGTTGGGGGTGGGAGCACAGACTGCTATTGTCTGCTTCAGGGGCTGGTTCTGTGTGCTTTCTTTCTTTCCTCTCCCCGACCTCATTCATCTCTTTAACTTTCTCTCTCTCCTCCTCCTCCTGCTTCGTGCTCTGGTGTCAGGACTTCATTTTTAATGCATGCATTGGTGTGTGTGTGTGTGTGTGTGTGTGTGTGTGTGTGTGTGTGTGTCCTGTATGTGTTCTTGCAGGTGTGAGTGTACTATAAGTGAAGGCTGGAGGTCAATCCTGAGTGTCATCCCCCAGAACGCCATCTGTCACTTTTGAAACAGGGTCTCTAACTGGCCTGGAGCTCACCAATTAGGTTAGATTGTCTGGCCTGTGGCCCAGGGATCCTCCTGTCTTCTCATTGTGGTGATATTTTGTTTGTGCTCTAACAAATAAAGCTTGCCTGGAGATGAGAGTGTAGAGCTAAGCTACTAGTTAACCATAGAGACCAGGCAGTGGTGGCACACACCTTTAATCCCAGCATGAGGGAGGAGGAAACAGAAGTAATATAGCTGGGTGGAGAAAGGAATATAAGGTGGGCAGAGACAGGAGCTTGACCCCCTTTCAGGCTGAGGAGCTGGCAAGGTAAGAGGTGGTTGTGACTTGCTCCTTTGTCTCTCTGATTTTCAGCATTTGCCCCTATATCTGGCTCTGGGTTTTCATTATTAAGACCAATTAGGATTTGAGCTACATCTCATCATTGGGATTACAAGTGTGTGTTACCATGACCGCCATTGCTATATGGGTTCTGGGGTTCGAACTCAGGTCCTCAGCTTGCAAAGGCAATGCTTTACTGACCGGGCCATGCCTTATCCTCTTGAAATCTCTCTTTTAATGTTATAAACGTTCTGGATAGCTCTTATGCTTTTAGCCTTTGACAAAGCAATATAAGAAACAGTGCAGCAAGCTTTTGCAAGTCATCGGAGTCTCTGCAGATGCCTTCAAAGATCCTAGAAAACACAGGAAGAGTCACCTCTTCAGTTTATGGACCCAACAGACCCAAGGTGACCTGAGAATGGAGTCACATCTGCCTGTGGGTTGGGAACTAGGGAATTCAGCACATGTAAGTACCTTTTTCTTCACTGCTTCCAGGGATGTCCTGGGCCTGAGGGTGAGCAGACAATCAAGAGATAACTTTTTCTTTTGGGTCATCAGAGCTGAGTTGCGAGGCTTTCTTCCAGCCCTTAGTAGCTTTGTGGTGCTGGGATGCCATATTTCTTAAGATGAAATGGAGGTAGCATTGGCAGCTCCTCCATTGAGATCATCAAGACTCAAATGAGTACATGTGTAGGAAGTGGTTCGTATCAGTTAGTGCACAAATGCCAAACATCAGGTGAGTGGTCACTATCATCTCTTGTATCTTCGTGAAAAAGTGGTGTGTGTGTGTGTGTGTGTGTGTGTGTGTGTGTGTGTGTGTGTGTGCATATGACATGTAGGTGCCTGGGGAGGCCATAAGATGGTGCTGGATCCCCTGTAAGTGGAGTTATAGGTGGTTGTGAGCCACATAAGGTAGGTACTGGGAACTGAACTCTGGTCCTCTGTAAGAGCAGGAAGTGCTCTTAAGCACTGAGCCATCTCTCCAGCCCCATCTCTAATAACTTGTGTCCAGGAGGCAGTACAGGGTCTCGGTCCCACAAGCCTAGGTGTGCAGATGACTTGTTGGATAAAGGACTGCTCTTACACTCTGTTAACAGAGGGAATCTGTAGTGGGTAGCTATTCCAGCTTTGACCTGAAAGTACTACCCCCATTGAGGCTTTGGTAACTGTCATACCTACAAAGCAGAGCCAAGACAGGAGCCCTTAAGACCCAAGATCCAGATGGGCTATCTCTCTTGGTTCCTGGATCCTGGACGCTGGAGGTAGATTGAGCAGAGTTTTCCAGAGAATACTGTTGGACTGCGCTACACCTTTCCTGGACCCTGTAACCTATCCCTTTACTTGTAAGTTACCCCACAAAATAAACCTCCCTTCTAACTATGTGGAGTTGCCTTAATACTACAACCAATATCTGGTGTTCACGTGAGGCAAATTCCAAAGGCCTGGGTGGCTTCCACCCTCAGCCTCTCTGAGGCTGCTGTGGCATGCTTTCCACAGGAGTCCCTTTTAGCACTCTTGGAAATGACCGGCAACGTGGAACAGGAAGGTCAAGAGACTGACGGGGAGAACCTACACCAGCAGAGAGGTTGGAGACACCCAGAACTTCACACAGAGGCAGGGCTGCCCAGGAGGAGAGCATGAAGAGACTCTGCTTGTCAGCCCTCCCACCCCCTGCAAGTCTCCACTTGCTAACAGGGAGCAAGAAGCAGGGGCCATCTGCAAAGCCGTCCTGAGAGGCACAGGAAAGCCACTCTCTCATCTTCCTGCAAAGCTCAGGTGTTGCTGAGTGCAGCTGGGGATGATGGCCTTGGGTGACATGCTGATGGTGCATAGAGCCAGCTCAGGGACCAGGGGAGGTGGCTACTGACTTGTAATTTCCCAGTCTGCCCAGTTTCCTTTGCTTCTTCCTGTCGATACTCTTGGCAGATAGGTTCAACCAAAGCTGCTTTCCATTGCCTCTGGCGGGCCCTCCTCTCACTGATCCCATCCACTTCTTGGTCAGAAGGCAGGAAATGAGACTAGCTATGCTTCACAGCTCCTGTTCTTGGCTCTTTTGCACCCTTTCCCAGCCCTGGTGTTTCTAGAAAGCACAGCTGCTAATCTGAGAGGTGGAAGTGGGATCAGAAGGACACTCCTGACTTCCACGGGCACCCTTTGAGTGAGAAAACCCTCCTTCATTGTCAAAAATAGGGAGATTTGGGGACATCAAATTTTTGCATTTCTAAAGAGCAGGACTCTCCAGTCTTTCATGAGAAAGTGTGAGTAGTTCTGGACTTACCATAAACATAATGGCCGTTGAACAAAGTAATGAATTCTGGCTAGGGTATCAAGGAAAATGGGCTCTCAAATGCTATTGATGGAAAGGTAAATTAATATAGTCATTATGGAGAATACTATGAAGTTCCCCTCAGTAAACTAGAAATAGATTGTCTGTATATATAACCCAGTGTTTCCATCCCTGAGAGTATATCCAAGGGAAACGTACGCCGTCTGTGGAGGAGACACCTGTATACCTAAGTCTATTGTTGCCCTGCTCACCACAGCCAGGGTGTTCATCAACATGGGTAAATAACTGAATAAATGGATAAAGAAATTGTGACCCGCCAGACAGTGGTGGCACACACCTTTACTCTCCCAGCACTAGGGAGGCAGAGGCAGGCGGATCTCTGTGAGTTTGAGGCCAGCTTGGTCTACAGAGTAAGTTCTAGGACAGCCAGGGCTGTTACACAGAAAAACCCTGTCTCAAAAAAACAAAACAAAACAAACAAACAAACAAAGAAAAGAAATTGTGACTCATAGTAGAATACTATTTAGACATACAGAGAATGCAGCCCTGCCATTTGTAGCAACAATGGCATTGTTGGATGGAAATGGAAGGCATTATATCAAATGAAATAAGCCAGACATAGACAAGTGCTGTTTGTGTTCTGTATACAAGCCAGGAAGTCAGCTCTGGGGCCAGAGAGGTGACTCAGCCGGTAAAGCTTGCCTTACTAGTGAGAGGACCTAAGGTCAGATCCCAGCACCCATGAAAATGATGGCTGTTCTCTAAGTCCAGCACATGGGACATGGAAACAGGGGATCCTCAGAATGAGGGGGCTAGCTAGACCAACTCTGGGCATAAGTGGGAAACTCTACCTCAATATAATATGCAGCTAAGTGAACAGTTTTTTCTTGCAGAGGACTCAAGTTTTGTTCTCAACACCCATGTCAGGTGGTTCACAACAGCCTGTAACTCCAGCTCCAGGGAATCTGATGCCCGTGGCCTCCAAACACATTGCACGAATGTGTTCAACCCCCATACATAATACTCATAATTAAAAATAAAAATATAAGTCCTAAAAAGTGGAGAGTGATTAGGGAAGACATCTGGTCCTCAGATGTGCATACACGTGCACTTGTACCCATACCCACGAGTCCCCACACATATGTGAACATGCATACAGCACACATGTGAACATGCATATAGGACACTGTATACACATAGACCTATAAAGTAAAATCAAATTAAAACAAAATAGAAAGGTGGATTTCATAAAGGGAGGCAGGATTCGATCAGCACACACTGTACACCTGAGCAGGAACATCACACTGTAACATGCCGTTTTAAAAAAATGAAACATTGAAAGAGGAATCCCAGCAGTTGACTTCGCAAAATATTTCCCACCCACCCATCCCACAATTCCCTGTTCTGTGTACAGCTCAGAGCTACAGAGATCTAGACACCGTGTGAAAGAGAAGTACCAGATGTGAAATATCCGGGCACAGGGGGCTGTTTTCTGGGCCACATTTTGCTTTCCAGAGGAGAGGAAGTAGGGTGGACTTTGGAGGGATCAGGAAGCCTGCTTACGGCCAGGTGCACCCTGCATTTCAGGAAGCTGCCAGCAGGTGGGGGAGAAGCACGGCTCCCTCCTGTGTCTGCAGAGAAGACCAGCCGCAGAGGCTGCAGCACCGTGGAGGGGAGCCCGGCTCCAGAGCTCGGCACGGAATGACCCGCCCAAGTCTGTCTTCTGTGCTCTTGAAGCCATTTTCCCTTCTGAAGACCCGCTTCCAGACAGAGCTCATTGCCCACATGCAGGTGCACTCCTGGGCTATGGGGGTCCCCAAGCCTCCCCCACCTTCCAGCTGACCTGTTTATTCTGGAATAGGTTCTTGCTACTCGCCTCCCTCATGTGCACAGTCCATCTTCCTTCCACCTTCATTAAAATTTAAAAATCAAACATTATAAAATAATGCCGCTGCTTTCAGGAGGGCAGGTGCCACAGCTGCCTTCCCCCCCCCCCCCTTACACCTGATTTGTGGTCAAATGAGATTGTTATAAAAGGGCTCTGAGCCAGACCAATGATGTCAAATAAATGCCGGTACGGGCAATTAAAATGCCTAAGTTCCTGAGGCACCTAGAGGTGCTGTCCTAGTTAGGGGTCTGCTAGGCACTCAATTAGAACATCCCTCTTCAGGAAGCTGACTCCTGACACCGGCCCCTGTCACTCACTCACTCTGGACAGCGGGACAATTGGCTGTGTTGTTATATTCCCAGATTTTCTCTAATTTTGTGGATGTGGGGGTTGACCTCTCAGGAAGGATTCAGTCATTGTGCTTTGTTAGGTGTGTGGAATGACACCGATGTGATTTCTGAGAGGCATACTCCATTCTGAATGTGAACTCCAGGCTCACCTCTCCCTGCATCTCTGCCCTACCCTTCCTGCTCCTTCCCCAGTGAGTCAAGTCTTGAGTGAGGGTTTGCTCAGCCAGGATCCTGCAGCTGCTTTATCACATTCGAAGGGGGCGATTTCCTCTCCCTTAATTCTGTGTGAGGTTCAGCTTGTTACCATATTCCTTCAGGTGGAGGGCTCACACTACTGAGTTGAAGCATTTTTGACTCAGCTAATCACAAGACAGAGTGGCGATGTGAACAGGTGCTAGGTCTGTGACAAGACTAAGTCTTTCAAGCATGTGGATTTTGTTCTTCACCTGACAAAGGATAGAAAGAAGAGTGTGCTCACTGGTATGGCAATATGAGAGGTGGTGAGCCTGGTAAGAGATGGAGCCGGGTCAGGTCATAGGGGCGGTCTCTAGGAAGGAGTTGACACTGGTCTCATGGAGTGACAGCCCTCCAGAAGTCAGCAAATAAGGCTGCACCCTGAGATGGGGACCTTTCTGCGGTGGAATGGGATAGGGTGCTTTCTTTTCCTCACTTGCTCTGCTTTGATGCCTCAATGGGTTGCTGGCCAGGGTGCTAGAGTAGTGCCTTGGCCCTCCAAAACTCTGAACTGATTGAATCTTTTTTCTTTGTAAAGCATCTAGGCTCAGGTGTTTTCTTATACTAATAATGATACTTAATTTGTGGAGAAACACTTCATGGTCTCTGTACAGAAAGGCGGAGATGGTTTTCTGTCTGTGTTTTGGGATTAGGTCATGTTAATCCAGTGTGAATTTACCATAATTTAGCATGTCTGCAAAGAGTTTTTTCAAATACAGTCACCATGCTCCAGTAACAGCAGATAGGCTCTCCACAGGACTTTTGGGAAGGCTATTCTATCCACTGCCTACGATAACAGACACGTCTGCAGTCAGATGCTCTACCCCTGAGCTATCCCAGCCCCCACCGTGTACTTCCTTCTAGTTCCTGCTGGGGGAAGAGGTCAGAGAGCAGAGAGGTAACAGCAGCCAGAATCACAAGCTACAGTGCCAGGAAACACCTCACCGCCGCCCACAGCACTCATTTAGGAACCACTGCCTCTAAGATGTTTAATGTATGTCTCCTACAAGGAGATGTATCCTGAAGACAGATATGAATGTCTGTGATTGTGTGGTGAAACTTCAGCCATTATAGCCAGCTTACCTGAGGTGAAAAAGGGGAATAAAAATTTGGTTTATTGGAGCTTGAGACATGGCTCAGTGGTTAGGAGCGCTGGTTGCTCTTGCAGGACACCTGAGTTTGGTTCCCAACACCCACATGGTAGCTCACAACTGCCTATAACTCCAGCTCCAGGTGATCTGATGCCCCTTTCTGGACTCTGTGGGCACCTGCCCATATGTGTACACAGATACAAACACATATACATGCATCTGTTACTTTTGTATTGCTGTGATAAAGCACGGTGACCAAAGGCAACTGAAGGAAAAGTTTATTTTGGCTTGTGTTTCCAGAGGAATAGGAGTCCATCATGGTGGGCAGAGACATGGGAGCAAGTGGCAGGAGCAGGAAACATGAAACAGGGTGAACTGGAAGTGGAGTGAGGCCATATATTTTCAGATCCCACCTCCAATGATGTACTTCCTTCAGCAAGGCCACATCTTCCAAACTTCCCCAAATGGTGCCACCAACCAGGAACTAAGTGTTCAAATGCCTGAGACCATGGCGGACATTTCTCATTCATCATATTCATAATTAAATGAAAATAATTTAAAAGTGGATTTACTAAGGTTTACACCTTAGTAAATGTCTGGCCTTGGTATAGATTGAGAAGCAATTAACGGTTGCACTAATTAGCATATCTAATCCATTGTTTTTTGTGCTGAGACTGTTTCAGCTGTACTCTGCAAATTTCAGTACAAGATGGCAGTCACTTGTACTGTAGCCATCCTGTTGTCAATAGCTTCCCAGAGCCCATTCACGTTGTAACTGAAAGTCGGGACCCTTCCAGCAGTCTTTCCTCAGTGATCCTATGCCCTAGCCCCCAGAACCTCTGCTCTGCCTGCTGTTTATATGGCTCACCTGTTTTAGATTCTGTTTGTAAACGGCATTGTGTAATAGTTGACTCTTTTGCAGTGTAGAGGATCATAGAACTCAGAGCTTTGCATGTGCTAGGCCAGTGCTCTACTCCTGAGCCACGCCCACTGATCAGTGTTTGTCTCTCTGGCTTGCTACAGTTAGAAGAGCAGCCTCCTCTTTCACATGTTATCACAAATGACAATATTTCCTTTTCCTTATGGATGGAAATATTTCCTGTGTAATATATAAAGTACATCGTGTGTGTGTGTGTGTGTGTGTGTGTGTGTGTGTGTGTGTGTGTGTTACTTGTGTCTCATGTTACATGTGGGGAAGTCAGATGACAACTTGTAGAAGGAGCTGATTCTCTCCTTTCATCATGTAGGTCCTGGGGATCAAACAGTTCAACAGGATTGGCAGCAAGCACCATTGTCCAATGATCCATCTCACTGGCCCCCCTTTCATATTTTCTTTATCAGTTCTTCTGTTGATAAACACCTAGGCAGCTTCTACACATAGGCCATCCTACAGCTGCTTTGATGCCAGTAGGGATGGGCTGCAGACACAGCTTTGTGTGTTAACACAGGAGTGGGATTTGCTGAGTCATACCATAGGCTGTTTCTAATGTTTGAAGAAACTATTTTGTTTTCCACAAAGAACACAGCACTTTAGATGCCCATGAAGTATAAAGGTTTTAATTTTTCCACCCCACTGTCCATACCTTTCATCTTCTTGGTAACAGCATCCTGAGGTGTAGGATGGTATCTGGTGATCTGAATGAGAAATGCCCCCACAGGCTCAGGGGTTTGAACATTTTGTCCTCAGTCCATAAAGCTGTTTGGGGAGGTGATGGAGCCTGTGGGAGGCTCAGGCTTGCTGGAGGGGGTCTGTCACTGGGGACAAACTTCAAGGGTTTATAGCTTTGCCCCACTTCTCTTCTTTCTCTCTGCTTCCTGTGTGGTATAAAAATGTCATCAGCCATCCTCCTCCTCCTGCTCCCAGGCTTTGGCTGTCTGTTGCCAGGCCTTCCTCACCATGATGGATGACTCTCTCTCTCTCAGGAGCTGTAATCCAAATCAACCCTTGCTTTCTGAAGTTGCTTTTCATTAGGGTATTTAGTTCATCACAGCAGCAGAAATGAAGTGAATACAGTGTCCCTGTGGCTTTTGTTTGCACACCCAGTGACAGGATTTGAGCCCCTTTCCATTGACTGTTCATCAGCAGATTGTGTCTGTCCGCTGCTGGTCTCTTACTGAGTGGTTAGGGAGTTTTTAATTTCAGATATTGGAGCCTTATCAAATGCAGGGCTTGCCAACCCATTTCTTCCATCCCGTGGGTCACCTTCCATTTTGCCGTTGTCCTCCCCCAAGCAAACCTGCCAGTTGGATGATATCTCAGTTTTAAAAATAGTTTCATGGCTAGGGAGATGGCTCAGCCAATAAAACACTTGTTGTGCAAGCAGAAGGACCTGAGTTCGGATCCCTGGTATCCATGTAAACCCAAGTGTGGCAGCATCTCTATAACCCCAGCAATGGGCAAGTGGAGAGATGAGGCTCCCCAGGGCTCATGGACAGGAAGCCTCATCTAATCGGTGAGTTCCGAGTTCAGTGAGAGACATTGTATGGGAAAAAAAAGAGTGACTTGTAAGGCAGCTCTGGTTTTGATAAATTAGTTTATCTTTTGTTTTTATGGTAAAATACTTCTTTCATTTCTGATGGAAAGTTTTGCTGACATAATATTCTTTCTTAACAGGATGTATCATTTTCTTCCAGAACCTTGCTGAGAAATTTGCTGATAGCCTTGTGGAATTTACTTCATTATGTGACTAGTGGTTTGTCTCTTGTTGCTTTCAAAATTCTCTTTGCCTTTGGATCCCACCCTACCCAAGCTTACTTCTAATGTGTCTTGGGTAATCTTTGAGTTTATCTTGCCTGGGAGGTTCTACATTTCATGAATATGGGGTTCAAAATCCCTCTTGATGTTTGGGCAGTTTCCTGTGATCTTTCTTAGCTTTTGAGGGTTCAGTTGTATACAGTTTTCAGCGTCCTGTAGATCCAAATGTGTTTTTCACAGTTTCTGTCTGCATCTTTCTAGTCATTTATTTTTGGGTGGTGCTTTCTTCTCCATGACAAACTTGGCTGTTAATGCTGTTGATGGGACTTTTTGGGGTCCACTGTGTTCTTCTGCTCCAGCGTTTCTGTTTGACTCTTCGTTCATGTTTCCTGTTTCTTATCCTTCTTATTGTGTTTTTCATTTCAGTGTCTTCTTGTGGGATTTTCCCATCCCACGGAGTTTATTGAAGTCTTTTTTTGGGGCAGTTTACAGATTTTATTTCCTTGGGGTCAGTTCTTGGATCACTAGCTTTTATTGGTGATGAGGTGTTTTGTTTGACTATTCTTCTTAATTCATGTGGTCTTGCTTGATTGTTTCTTAAGGGGTAATAACCACATTTTAAACTCCATGGATTATATTTGCATTTTTGTGTAATTAGAAATAAGTGAAATCTTTCTGAGACATGCAGTAAATAACTATTTCTGGTGCTCTGCTTACTGTATCATCCCATAGTAATCAGATACTGTGCAGTTACATAGTCAATCTACTAACCAACTCTGTGAAGGTAAAAGTCAAACTTGGGTGTCATTCTCTGGGGGCCTCCTGCTTTGCATTTTTTCTTTGAAACAGGGTCTCTCATTGCTTTGGAGCTCAGCTGGTTTGCCAGCCAAGTCCCAGGGATTTGCCTGTTCCTGGCTCCCCAGTAGTACTAGGATTAAAAGTGTTTGCAACCACACTTGGCTTTTAAAATGTGGGTTCTAGGCATTGAATTCAGGTCTCATGCTACATGGCAAGGACTTTACTGCCTGGGCTCTCTCTTCATCTCTTGTTTTCAACCTTTTAAAAGCAAATACAAAGTCTCTGATTTTAATGAAGTAACACACAGCAATTGTTTCTTTTGTAGCCAAATGCGTTGGGTCAGAAATAAGGAATGCTGTTCTATTTTAAAACCAGGAAGACCTTCTCAATTATTCTTCCACAGTGTTTAGAGGTATAAATTTCTCAACTATTCATCTCAAATTAAAGTTTGTGTGTGTAAATTCAAGGTTCATTTCTCCCTGAATTGATAGCTAATTCCTTTCATATAATTTTTAAAGATTCACCCTTTCTTCATTTTGTTGGTGTGTGGATGCCCATGTTATAATTTGGAGACTGCAAATGTGTAGGTTGGTTTCTGAACTGTCCTATCTCTGCTATTAACTTTGAGCCAATTCAAAATTAATGGAACTTTTATAGGGATGTATTGAGATGTAGTAATGTAGTCCTCTCACTGTTTTAATCCAGATTGTCTTTGCTGTGCTAGATCCTTACATCTTTAAGATGGAGCTCATGGTCACCTTGTCAAGTTACACACACACACACACACACACACACACACACACACACACACACACGCATATATATACACATATGCACATACACATAATACACATATACACATAAACACACACACCTCTGTTGGTATTTTAATCAATATTGGCCAAGTGTATAGATCATTTGGGGTGAAAAGCTATCCAAACATTGAGCTTTTTCCTTTACAATAGCAATTTATTCTTCCATTCCTTCAGCCTGCCTTTTACACTTTAGTAATGCAACTTAGCTCTCACCACAGCAGTCCGGCACAGATTTTGCAAGGTTTATTCCCATGTGTTTGATGTCATTTGATGCTATTGCCTGTAAAAGTTTAAAAATTCATCTTCAAATGATTTGTTCCTATAGAACTCCAGGCCTGAGCCCTGGTTGTCTTGGGGATCTGCTTTGTGCATTTCACATTTTCCTCCGTTAGCTGTGTTTACCTGTCAAATGGAGACAAAACAGCAGTTGCATTTATGTGTCACAGAGATCAACTAACACTGCAGCACCAGAGTGAGATGCTCATTTCTGCCAACTTGAGACATTGGGCAAGTTGACCTGTCCTGGAGCTTGAGTCTAAACAAACCTCGAAAGCCTTCCTTCTTTTTTATGAGTTTTCCTGTCATGCCAATGTTCTCTGTGTGCGATGCTCAGTTATTAAGTCTTTAATGTGAGAGGGGATCTGCATCTATCATAAACAAGTCATTATGGGTGGCTGAAGTGTTCAAATTCTTGGTAGAGAAAAGTTTACTGGGTTGTATAAGTCTATAATTCCTCCTCCTCCTCCTCCTCCTCCTCTTCTTCTTCTTCTTCTTCTTCTTATTATTATTATTTTTCTGACACAAAGTTTCTCTATATAACATTTCTGGCTATCCTGGAACTTGCTCTGTAGAAGTCTGCAATTCTTAGCTAGGAAACCATTGCAGGAACCCAGTAACAGCCTTGGAAGATGCATTCTACCTCCTCCCCACCATTTAGGCCACACTTAGTGCCCAAATGGACTGGGTAAGTGTTCTGCATGAGTTATTTTTTCCACATAGATGGTTTTGCTTTGAGTATAGTAACTGAGACTCAAGCACCCTGAAGGGTTTCTGGAAAGTGTGCATTTGGTGGGCAGTTGCCCACAGAGCAAAGATAAATTGTCTGAGAGGCCAGGATTTCTGGTGAATTATGAATCATGGAGATAAAAGACAGATAGACTCTTCAGCTCGGATGGACACTGTTCCAATCCATCCCTCAGTAGCCATAGTTCTGCCCTGCTCAACAGGAACCTGATTTCTCTTGTCTTTTTCCTCTCTTTCTCCTGCCACACTCATTTCCCAGAGTACCATTTAGATTGTGCCTACTATTGAGGAAATGTCATACTGAGACCCACCTTTCCCTTATTCATTCCAGAAGCACCTTTCCCTATCACACTCAGGTCTGCCTAGCATCTGGGGAAACTCTCTCACAAAGGCCTTTGACCTCTTATCTTTGACTTTGCTTCCAGTGAGGTAGGCACAACAGACCTGCAGGATCCATGGAGACATCTGCCACTGAACTTTCCTCTCCTTAGTCTCAGGTTTTCTCTTCTGTCTTCGGTCTGTTTCTTGAAATAAGAGTCAGCCCTCCACACCCATGTGTTCTGCATCTGAGGATCCAACCAAATGAAAACAGAAAATACTCAACCGATCTTTACTGAATATATATGGCCCTGTAAACAATCCAGTACATCAATCATTTCCACATATCATTATAGGTTTATTGGGGTGTGCATATGTTATATGTAAAACTGATTTTATGAATGGGACCTGAGCATATAAAGGTGTGGATATCTGAGCGTTTCTGAAAAGGTTCTCCTTGAGTCCTGCTATGGCTTAAATATGAACTATTGGTGTTTCGAATACTTGGTCGTCACCCAGTGGTACTCTGTTGGGAGGTTTTGGAAGCCTTGGGTGGTGGGACCTAGATAAAGGCAGAATGTCATTGTGGTTGTGCCTTTGAAGGTTACACCCAGTTTGCAGCACCCCCACTCCCTCTCCTTCATGTTTATCAAGAAGTAGAGAGCAGCTCTGCCAAACACTTCCACAGCCATGATGTTCTGTCTCAGCGTGTGGGACCAAGTGACTGTGGAGTGAACCCTCTAGAACCGTAAGCCAAGATTAATTCCCTACTCCCCTTAGATTGTTTCTGTTGTGTGCTTGGTCACAGCGATTATAAAATTAACTAAGACAGATCTTGAGGAAAGACTATACTTAGTGTCTGTAATAGTTAATATCAAATGTCATCTTGACAGAACCTAAAAGCTTTTCAGAGGTGGGGTTCTGGGCATGTGTGTGTGGCATTGTCTAGTTATTTTATTGAGGTGGGAAAGCGTGCTCACTGTGGGTAGCACCACTCCCTGGCTGGGATCCTGGGCTGTGTAAGTGGAGAGAGGAGCTGAGCAGCAGTTGCATGCATCATTCTGTTTTCTGTGGGTGTGATGTGACCAGCTGCTTCAAGCTCTTGTTGCCTCCATTTCCCTTCCATGACGGACTGTATCTTGAACTAAAACAAACTCTTCCTTCCTTGAGTTACAATGCTTCACCTAAGCTTTTTTTGTTTCAGGCTTTTATGCTGTGGATATCGCTCTATACAAATAAAACACTGATCGCCAGTGACCAGACAGGAATTATAGGCGGGACAAGGAGAGAGGAGAATTGGGTAAACAGGAAGAAGGAGGGAGAGACACTGCAGCCACTGCCAGGACAAGCAACATGTAAAGACGCCGGTAAGCCACCAGCCATGTGGCAAGGTATAGATTTATAGAAATGGGTTAATTTAAGATATAAGAACAGTTAGCAAGAAGCCTGCCACGGCCATACAGTTTATAAGTAATATAAGTGTCTGAGTGATTATTTTATATGTGGATTGTGGGACTGCGGGGCTTGATGGAACCTGGAGAGAAGCCCTCCAGCAACACTTTTAGTTTTTACCGTAATTATTTTAATATTTTTAAATGTCCAGACATAATGCTGATTTTGCATTTTTTTTATTGCGTGTATGGTGGCGGTGATGGGGTTGCAGCAGAGCATGTGCATGGAAAGCAGAGTGAACTTGCAGGAGTTTGTACTCTCCTTCCACTGTGTGCGTCCTGGGGATGAAACTCAGATTGCTAATCTTGGTAGCAGATGTCTTTACCCACTGGGGCATCTTGCTGGCCCATTATATCATTATTTTAATTGTATATATTTATGAGGTACAGCATGTTATTCAAATAAACTGATTAAAATATGGTAATTAGTGTTTCCATCCCACCGTTGTGTTGAGTTGAAGACTTTAAGTTCTTCTCATCTATTCATGAAGTTTATACCAGGCTGTGATTATACTATACAGCAACCCTACTGTGCTACAAGGCACTCAGGCTTGTTGCTTCTTTCCTACTCTATCTTGGTAGCTCTTATATAACTCTATCATCACCTTATCTCCCAAAACCCTTACCCTCGAATGAGCATTGTTTTACTTTGACACTGAAGTTATTTGAGCATATGTCTATGAGGGGGACATTTGGTATCTGTCATTCAATGTCTAGATTAATTGCTTCCTTCATTTCTACATAAAAAGCATGAGTGGCCTGTCTGCATATAGACTCAATGGTTACCAGGCCATGTGATGTCAGGGCCTTCTCTCTTATCCAGGCAGCCCACCCACATGGCCTCTTAGTGTCCTGGCCTGAGGGAAGTCACTTCCCAGGTTGGTCGGGCTCCTATGTGTCTTTCATGGCACAGCCCTGCACAGCAAAATCCACAGAAGGTTGAACAGAGCTATGGTGAAGTGTGCTCTCAGTTGTCTGCTGAGAGTTAGGCTGGGTGGTTTGTACCAACCTCATGAGAGTCCAGGATCCCTCTCAATAAGCACACGCATTGCAGCTTCTTGATGCTCTCAAAGAGAAGACACCCTCTTAGCACCTCTGGGTGTCTGGAATGGGGAATGCGTGGGAATCCTGTGAGGACCTATGATACTCTGAACAGTTGCTGACACCAAGAGAGACTTTCATACACATGAGCTGAGTTCATAATTATTTACTCTATCATCACTGGGCCAGGAGCTGTGGGAGGTTTGCTTTGTTAGAGGCACACAGGGGGAAGCCCTAGGTAAGTGCTTGCCCAGGACTAAATGATCTCTCTTTGTGAGACAGTCAGTAACATGTCTTTCACACTGAGAGTCCAGGGCTGGGGAGTGGCTTAGTGAGTAATCACTTGCTACACAAGCATGAAGACCTCAGTTCGGTTCCCAGGACCATGTACAAGCGTCACATGGCAGCATCCATCTGTAACCCATGTTCTTTTAGCAGGTTGGAAGACAGAGACAGGAGAATCCTGGGACCTCGAGGGCCAGCTAGTCTTCAGTACCAGCAGTAAACAGCAAGAGGACCTGTCTCATGAAAGGTGGAAGGTGAGGACCAATGACCAAGGTTGTCCTCTGACCTCTGACCTCCACACATGAACCACTGCATGCCCAACTCCCACCCCACAGATTGGGGGGAAAAAAGCAAAAATAAAAAAGAAGCTTGCATGGCCTACTTTTCCTGTTAGATTTTATTCGGCTGCTGTGACCCAAAAAAATTCTCCTGAAATACAAAACAAAAGGAAGATGAGATGTTCTATTCTCTCGTATTTAAGCTAAAAAACTCAAAAAGCCTTCCACTCCTACCCTCTCTGTTGCCAAAGCTGAATTTTAAGCCAGGAGTCAGAGTCTCAATGCTCACTTGGAGGATCCAAGTGGAGTCATTAAATCTTATTACAACTCCAAGTGCAGAAAGTAATTGCACACTTTTGTAAGTAGCTTAGGATTGATTAAAAATGCATAAAGGAAAGCTGCAAAACTCTCCACAGGCTGGGGATGCTGCCCCCTTGGGGGAGCCTCAGCAGCTGTTCATTCTCTCAGAAACCTTTCCAGTCTTCTGGCAGGGCAGAAAGGCAGGGTTCCCACCTCTTGAGGTGAGCAAGGCAGCCTAGATATGCTGATATGACTCCACAAGCCCAGATAGAGTAGACTTCATTTCATCACATTGAGCTCGTCGACTTGCTGGATCCTGGTCCTTGTCTCAGAGGCTGCATTCTTGTGCACAGCATAGTGGTAGTTGCTACCAATGTGGGTGGAAAGAGAGAAATGGAGACAAGCTCTAGGGATGCTTGGGAAGAAGATCCACCCATGATGCATGTTGCAAGCAAGGAGACTAGTGGAGGTTTGCAGTCCAGAGAGTTCTACTTCCCTGTGTCTCTTCTGCCTCTGTCTCTCAGGAATCATTTCCCCATGGCATTGCATTGGTTCAAGGTCACCACAAACAAACTACCATAACTCGCACAAAGGTATGAGGTATGCTCATTCAACAAAAAGTTAATAAACACCTTGGGAGGCCAGACACTGGTTTAGTTGGAAGAGAAAAAGCCAACCAGAGTTTATGGTAGGACAGTGGGAGACAGAATAGTGGCAGGGGCTGTAGTGGTTCTGTGGCAGTGAATAGGGGGCACACGAGGTCCAGTGAGGCTGTGCTCAGTAACAAGTAAATAGTATTGGATTTCAGAGGCCAGGGATGCAAACCTTCCTCCCTCCCTCCTCCCTTTTGCCCCTCTCCCACTGGACATCTCTCTACTCCATGCCAGTCATTTTTCTAGGTTCTGTAATATAATGGGGGATAGTTTCTATTTCTAAGAAATCTCTGACCTGTACCTAGTTTTCTCCTTTTAAATAAATTCACAAATGATTTGTGTTTGACTTATGTGGTCCCCTTTCCACTTGTTTCTTATTTTGAAAACAGACCTGTGAAGAAAGTACATATGAGAAGCTGAATTTCCCAAACTAAACACACCCCCAAAAGCAGCTGCATCTGGATAAATGAAGCATTTCCCACACCCAAAGCTCACATTTGTATCTTTCAGTCATTATTCCTTCTAAGTAATATTATCAACTCTTCAAATTTGTTTAACTTTATAAATAAAATCATACCTTTCACAAAAAGGTCTATAAAGAGATACAAGAATGGTATTTCTTTGACACTATTTGTAAGATTCATTTGTGTTTTGATAGGAAAAACTTGTTCATTTCCTCTGCTGTATGATATTTCATTGTGCAGATATACCCCAAGGAGTAGTGTTCATCCTTCTATTCATGCAGAGGTGAGCTGTTTGTTTTTTGACAATTTCACACAGTTCTATTATGATAATCTTGTGCACATCTTTTTGTGAATATATATGTGCCTATTTTCCAAGCATAATTTTAGTTCTAGACCTACTAGGTTACAGTATGTATATATTTAGTGTAGTGCAAATAGTGAGTTTCCTACAGGAATTTTCCAGTTCATATTCCAACCAGAACGATGTGAGAGTTTTCCTTGGTTTCCTCTGAAAGTAGCACTGCCTATCTCCTCTCTGTGGTTTTAATTTGCATTTATCTGATGAAGAATGAAGTTGTTGACTTCCTCTTGTACTTATTCACCATCTGGCAAATCTTTATTGAACTGACTGTGTTGGGTAGTTTTTGTCAAGTTGACACAGATTAGAATCTCCTGGGAAGAGGGAACCCCAATTGAGGAATCACCTCCATCCAACCAGCATGTAGGCATTGTCTGTGGGGCATTTTTGAAAGTTAATGATTATTGTGGGAGGATCTAGCCACTGTGGGTGGTGCTACCCCAGGGCAGGTGGTCCCAGGTAATATAAGAAGTCTGAGCAAGTTGTGTGTGTGTGTGTGGGGGGGCGGCGGGCGGGGCAAGCCAGCCAGGAAGCATCATTTGTCTGTGGACTTGCTTCAGTTCCTGTTTCCAGTTCATATCCTGAGTTCCCTTGGTAGTGGTCTATGACCTGGAAATGTGAGATGAAACAAGTCCTTTTCTTATCAGTTGATTTTGGTTAGTGTTTTTCTCACAGTGACAGAGAAGCAAACTAGAACAGAGATTGGTACCAAGAGTGAGGCATTGTTATAACAGATCATGATGTTTTTGGGAGAGGATTGTGGAAGTGTTTGGAAGTTTGGGCTGGAAAAGCCATTGAGTACTTACAGCTTTGGGCTCTTCTGTGGGAGCTTTGACGATGATAAGGGTATTGAAAGCAACACAGATAATAGAGGCCTGACTTGTGAAGTTTCTAAAGGAAGTTTGAGGGTCCCTCAAAGACTTTATGTATGATATATTTGAAATAAGAATCTTTAGAAGTTTTACTGTCTGTGATTTATTGGGATAATAGGTGTCTGCTCAGCTGGAGCTGAGAAGTCAGATGTGATTAATTAGAGACCAGTATCATTCAGGTGAATACTTCTGGGAGTATTTCCTCGGGCCAACACCCAAAAGCTGTGGTCCAGAGATAGGGGTAGGGATAAGGCTGCATCTTAACATGATAGCCAAAATTGTTAACTGTGTAAGAGTCCCACATGGTATTGGTTTTCAAAGCCTGAAAGGTTTATGGAGAGAAGCTGAGGACTGACACCATGTTATCAGGAGTCCCTGAAGAAATGTCAGGAGGCCAAAACAGGCCACAGCATATTAAAGGTACTAGGACTGTGGAGACTGTGGGCAGCAACAGGTATATAGTAGGGATGGTATGAGTATATTGGATGTGTATTTTAGATGGCAGAGCTGGAGAAGTATGACAGCCCAAACCCTTTTACAATGAGAAGATTATGATTAAGTCTGATATCCTGGACACTGAGCTTCAGGGTTTGACTTACACAATGGTATGCTGTGTTTTGCTTTGATATGATTGTAATTGTCATCATGTTATTCTCTCTTAGAAAAGAAATATGTAACTTATTTTGGATTTTAAAGAGATACAGAATTTGTTTTGGGTTTTACGGGAACCACAGTTAAGGGCCTTTGGGTATTTTAAATGACTTTGAACTTTTAAAGTGTTTGGAGTTTTAAAGATATTGTGGGACTTTTAAAGACATTAACACCAGATCTTGGGGATAAACCAGAAAGGAAAGGTTATGGTTTAATAGTATTATGTTTTTCTGTCAAGTTGACAAATGGTCACTGTGCTGGTTGGTTTTCATTAAAATGATACAAACTAGAGTAACCTGAGAGGAAAGCCATATTTGAGGATTTGTCTTACAGATTGGCCTGTTGGCATGTCTATGAGGCATTTTCTTGATGATGGGAGGGCTTAGCCCACTGTAGGCAGTACCATTACTAGGATGATGAGCCTGGGCTATACAAGAAAGGTAACTGAACAAGCCATGGGGAGCAAGTTAGTAAGCAGTGCTCTTTCATGGTATCTAATTTAGGAACTGCCTCTAGGTTCCTGCCTTGAGTTCCTTCCTTGGCTTCTCTTGATGATAGACTATAACCTGTAAGCAAATAAACCCTTTCCTCCTCCAAGTTGCTTTTGCTCATGCTGTTTATCACATCAACAGAAAACAAATTAGAACACCATGTCTTCTATGTCAGTAGGTAAGGAATGAGAAACCTGGAAGATGTTTTATGTTGTTTGTTTTTTGGGGGGAGGGTTTGTTGAGGAAGGGTCTTACTGTGTGGCCTTGAAGAGCCTAGAACTCACTATGCAGACCAAGCTGGCTTTGAACTTACAAAGATCTACCTGCCTCTGCCTCCTGAATGCTGGGATTAAAGTTGTGTACCACTACACCCAACCTCTAAGAATTATTTTATTGTTTTTATGTGAATGGGTGTTCGCCCTGCAAAAATATCTGTGTATCACTTGGGTTCCTGATGCCAAGGAGGCCAGGAGAGGATGTTGGAACTGGAGTTGCATATGCCTGTGAGCAATCATATGGGTGCTGGGAATCGAACCAGGTCCTCTGGAATAGCAGCTGGCTCTCTTAATGTTTGAGCCACTCTCCAGCCCCTTATCTGGAAAATGTTTACAGCAACATTTGATTGATTTGATCTGATGGTGTTTTGGATCACAAGAGTCAGGTATCAGGTGCCAAGGGGAGCCAGGGAGTGCCAAGGAACAGGCAGATTACCAGTGAGTACTAGCTTTCTTCATTTGCGTCAGTGGGTGTATCATCCATCTCTGTTTGAGGAAATCATAGAAAAGGTGACATACTAGCAGAAAAAGGGCTGGTTCATCCAAGTCTGGAAAAATGGGTATGAGTTTATAGAAAGTCAAAATTAGCATCAGGACCAAAAAAGGAGAAAAGGAGGGGTCCAGGATGACAGCCTGCAGTGTAGGCAGCAGAGAGCCATGGCTTCTTGGTAGTCAAGAGAGCTCAAGTGGAGGTGTGTGCCTGAGGCTGGGCCTGGAGAGATACCTGGAGATCCTGACACGAGCCGGATTTTATTACATACTGTTGGCACACCGTGTCCAAGTGTGCTTGAGCATCTCTCAGTGAGCACACAGTCTCATACGCAGTTAGAGCACTCTGACAAGTGACTGCTAGCTCTAGAAGAATGCAACCTCCATAGGGATGAGAACCATATCCCCAAATTTTCAAAATCAGAGGCTTTGTTTTGAACAAAGGAGGAACCCATGACAATGTCATCAATGGAATGTTCTCACTTTATTCGCTTGAAAAAAATGCAGTTAACCAGGAGTTAGGGAGATAGTTAAGAGAGCTTGCTGTTCTTACAGAGCACCTGAGTTTGGTTCCCAGCACTCAGATGGGGTGACTCACAGCTAGTTGCCTGTAACTCCAGTTCCAGTATTCTAATGCCCTCTTCTGACCAGGCACTCACACATAAATACACATGAACATGAATAAAAATAAAAGATCTTTAACACACACACACACACACACACACACACACACATACACACACACACACACACACACACACACACACACACACACACACACCATGTTCATGAAAATCTTATTCCTTTAGGAGGCATTGGTTTCTTCCTGATAGGATAAGCTAAACCAAGTGTCTGCAGAAGCAGGGTGGCCGGAGAGGTGCCTGCAATTCAAATGGCAATCTGAGCACATGCATCCTCTTCTCTTTCCTCTCTCTCCCTCCTTCTACCTCTTCTCTTCCCCTCAAGATCCATCTATGAGGAGAGTGAGAACATAAAAATGTGTCCTCTCACAGACACAAAGAGAGCTAAAGAGAAACTGACTGAGCAGGGTGGGTTTCTCTCCTTCCTGAAGATGACAGTGGTCAGGCAATAGCCACTGATGAGCAGAAGAGGGTGTGGCAGGGGCGGGGGGAGTAACCAGGAGGACACCCCCAACTCCTCCTTTGCACATGTTTTGTAGACTCTTATGGGAGCTCTGAACTCAGATATCTTTGAAGATGAGAGAGATACACAGGAAGGTCAACCCTGATGGCTTCCTTAGCATCCTTTGAGCACAGAACAGCCAATAGGCAGATGTTTATCCCTCAGGCAAAGAGCAAAGGATTCCTGACAAGAGACACTAAACCAAGTGTCTGAGGACACAGGATGGTCTGAGAGGGACTGAGTCCACAGCATGCACTCAGCCCAAGATGCAGCATGTTTTTATTCTGCTCACAGTGTGGATGAAACCCCAGATCAGAAGCCTCATTTACACACAAAACTCAGCCATGCAGTTGCTGTGTTTTCAGGTATGAATAGACAATGGGGTGGCAGAAATTTGAGGGAACTCTGAAATGGGAAGAAAAGCCAAATTAAATAAGAAGCAAACAACCAGGAGACAAATTACTCAGGGAATAAAAATATATGTGAAAAAAATTCTTATTGGTGTGAGCAGGGAGACCTGGGTGTATATAGTTCATAATACATGGACAGGATGCTTGGTTTAGAAAAGATTATCAGAGAACACATAAGATGCATTGGAAAGAAAAGCAAGTTCTTTTAAGAGTAAAAACTTTAACAGACTATTTAACAAGGGAAGCTGATGAAATTTATTAAGTGGGTTAAAACAGCTAAACAGAAGGCTGAAGTACGTCCAGGTACTGAGGAGGCAACATAGATCTATTTCAAAGGTTGAAACACAATAAACAGAATTTTGCGGGAAGAGAACAAAGCAAATAAAGGAATATGATTTTGAAGGAACATTAGAAGAAACTTCTGCAGTCTCCTGAAATAGTCTTTTTATCTTGTCATAATGCATAGGAAAGAACACATTGAGATATATTTTATGGAGATCAATTATATCAATTAGATATTGTGGTTCCAGAGAATAAGGACTGTTGATCTACAAGGGATCCGGATCAGACTGGCTGCAGGATTCTTACCAGAAACAAACTTACAAGGCATGTTTTTCCCCAAGTTCCAAGGTCATTTACAACTTAGAACTCAATAGGTAACAGAATGATCTTCTGGGTGTTAAAAGAGATTGTGCTAGAATCCAGGTGTTTTATTTCCTGAGAAACATATGAGAGGAAGTTATTTCAGAATGTGTACCAGAAAAACAAAAATGACCCCAGAGAGAAAGACTTAAGGTCCAGCTAGAGTAGGCATCAAGGTGCTGCCTCTGAAACAGAATTGTAGGGCATTACTCTAGATCACAGGGCCCAGGGAAGATGGGAAAGGAGAGGAGATTACATACATCAGAAACCATGTTTGAAATATTGATGGTTATAAGTATCCAATTAAAGTAAATATTGCCAGATAGATATATAGATGGATGGATGATAGAAATGATAGATAATACATAAGTGATAGATGGATAGATGATTGATAGATGACAAGTAGACAGATGATAGACAATAAATAGATAATCAAACATTTCAGGAAAAACAAAATCTACAACTCCATAGAAAAAGGAAATCAACTATTGCCTTATTATCTATTTTTAATTTTTAAAAATGTTATGAATTTGTTTCTCTGTATTCATGTTGAGATCAGATGTCACAGTCAGTTGTCTTTTTCTGCTACATGTTTTTGAGACAGGGTCTCTCACCAAACCTAGATTAGCTCATGGATTGGACTAGACTAGCTGGTCAACAGGCCCCAGGGGTCCACTGTCTCCACCTCCCACAGCAGGAGTTAGAGGTGCACATGACCATGACTAGCTATTTTACATGGGTTCTGCAGGATGAAACGCAGGTGTTTATGCTTTCACAGCAAGCCCTTACCAATTGAGCACCTGTCCACCCCAACCACCTTGTCTTAGACATTATTACTTTTTACATTTTAGGGTCAGTCCCAAGATGAAGCAAAAAGTATGGATGTAGGACAAGTTATACTCAGTGTTGACCTTGACAAACAAATCGAGTATGCATGAGAGATTTGAAGAGAAGGAAGACAGAAAGAGTAGGGTACATGGGAGGGTCATGCACACACCCATTTCAAGAAGGAAGTGACAAGTATTGCCATTAGTTGTAAACAGAAGTGTCTTAATGATGGCTATATGGGAGCAGAATTCTAGAATGTAACTACATTGGAAGTGTAATGTCCTCCAGGTTGGTGAAGTTGCTTGTGGAGGTTACACAATCTTTAGGAGGTTCAGCCTTGCTGGAGGAAGTGTGTCATTGAGGGCAGGCTTTGAAGGTTTATAGTGTGACCCCACTTCCAGGTTTTTCCCTGCTTCCTGGGTGCAGTTGGGATATGATCAGCCAGCTTTATGGTCCAACTGCCTGCTGCCATGCCTCCTGCCATGATAGACTCTTATCTCTCTGGAACCATAATCCCAGGTAAATTCTAAAAGTCACTCTGACCATGGTATTTTATCATAGCAACAGAAAACAACTAATACAGACAGGAATGAGGACAAAAAGGAATTTAAATGGTTTGGTTAACACAGCTCTTGCCTCTGATTGTGGGCCAATCAACAATGACTAAAATTTAAAAGTTCTTTATTTGTGGGCAATGCAACAACTTGGTAACTAAAGACGCTAAGTGGAGGTTTTATTGTTGTTGTTGTTATTATTATTATTATTATTATTATTATTTTGAGACAGAGTCTCTTTAAATAACCCTCACTATCCTAGAACTCTCTATGTAGATGAGGCTGGCCTGGAACTCACAGAGATCCTCTTGTCTCTGCCTCCTGAGTGCTAGGATTAAAGGTGTATACCACCATGCCTGGCCTATATGGAGATTTTTATTGAGAGGTAACTCTAAAATATATGGATTCTTTAAGAAGAGTTAACAGTTGGTTTTCTGTGGCACTCTTCAGGGTGGGGATAAGCTGGTAAACACTCCAGAGCTTCTTTAAAGGCATATAGAGGTGGTCTGACATTTTTATTTTGGTTGAAGACAGGATAGTCAGAGAAACACATTGAAAATTGTACTCTCAAAAAGTAGTCTCTTAGTTTTGACTATGTGTGCAAGTCTTCTGTTTGGAAGCCTAGGAAGAAGTTAATCCTCCATACTCTCCCCAGACAACAATAACAACAGCAACAGCAGCAGAAGCAGCAGCAGCAACAACAACAATTTGCTAGTGTATCTCTCCAGAACCAACCAGGCTTCAAAAGTATCCCATGTCCTCTCCGTTTGAATTAATATTTAAGAGAACTTTGTAAAAGATTGATAACGTTTTTAAAAGTGCATGCATAATGTCTTAGATCTTTCTGGTCTAGTATTATGAGTGCACAAGTGGCCAGTTCTCTTGCTTAAGGGGTCCACAGAGCAGGGAGTTGGGTAGTGGGCTATACCAGCTGACAGTCTAGCAAGGAGTTCTTCAGGTAGTGGGCTATATCAGCTGACAGTCTAGCAAGCTGAACTGCTCAGAGCTAAAATGATTCCTGACATCCTGTCTGCAGGCAGTTGACTTCCCTGCTGTGCGCACAGCTTTTGCTGGTGGCTTCTCACATCCTTCCGTACTTTCTGTGCAACCTTCTTGCTTAGGACTGTGTTTGCATAAAGCCTGCTTTCCCTGAAAACTGACATGGCAGTGGCCTGCTATTTGGCAGTGTAGACCAGGCCCATGTGGGCTGGTTAGCTGTGGGCTAATGGGAACAGTTCTCTGTCTTTGTCTTAAGCATCTGTGCATTACTGAGGCAATCCACAATGTGTGGTAACTCATAAGGCCACCTGCATTACCTCAGTGAAGTGATGGAGCTCTGTGGATTGTCCTATTATTTTTTTGTGAATCCACATTTTGCTTGTCTGTGTTATTAACCATCATGTCTTGACACCTGGCTTTTGCAAGACAAAACAACTATGCTGGCCTTAGCATAAGATGAGATGCTCATCCTTTCTGTGGGCTACACAGATACAAATAGACATCTCTGTTTCATCCATTCAGACTTTGTTGTCCATTTAGCTTCCTGATGGGAAATGAAAATGGTAGGGCACAGGCAGTACAAGGGTCCAAAGACTCCAGGAAGGAGAGTGAATGATGCTTCATCCAACTTTATGGAGAAAAGGGAGATTCTCTTCACTGCTGTAGTTGTGACCCTCCTCTGGAGCTTGATAAGTCTGTTGACTATGCCACAAATTACGAAAACCCTTCGTAACTGTGAAGGATCTGGGGACCTAAGAAAGGACCATTCCTTCCAACTTCTCTACTGGCATTGGAGACAGGTGTGTTAGTGTGTAGATGGAAAGAGATGAGCATGCATGGTGGGGTGTGGACTGCACCCCTACTGGATTTGAGGGTTGTAGCTCATATATACGCCTTCAAAATGTATGTGAATGTGTATATTTTTTTGTCACTTTTATGCATGTTCAGATCCCATGTGTAGAAGGCTTCAGTGTATATCCCAGGGGCATTCAACCTTTTTGGCTTCTCTGAGCCACTTTGGATAAAGAACTCTCTGGGGCCACACCTTAAACCCAGGAGTGTCCAATATGTGGTCTGCATATTTCAAGAGCATACATATGTTTATTTTGTGTGACACTGGGACACAATATTGTCATCTACAGTTTCCCCTTGAAAACTGTATAGTTGAGCACAGTTAATCAGCATTAAAAAAAATCTCATATTGTTTTAAGTATACTATTTAGTATTCATTGTGATCCTGGGGTACATGTGGCCTATGGGCCATGGGTTGGCCATCCCTGCCCTAGATGCTTTTTTCTTACTCTGAAACTTCCTTTTGTTTTTCTGTAGTGGTCTGGCCATTGACAGAATGTCCAAATCTGAAGTCTGCTGTCTGCAGCACCCTCCTTCCCATTCGTGTTAAGACCGCCTCTTTGCCCTTGTTTTCTATACTGTTCAACACTGTGTTCCATGCTCGAGGTCAACAAGCATGCAACACTTGACCCATGGGGCATCTGTGTACTGTTATACCCAGATTTTGGGGATTCCCAAAAGACTACCACAGAGACAGAATCCTGTATGTAAAAGCAAAGAGCCTTTATTTTCAAGCTCGGAGCTTGGACTCTGTCTGACACAGAGGTCAGAGCAGAGAGCCCTGAATCCAGGCAGGGTAGGGTTTTTAATCATAGCAGAGGTTGGGGTGAGGAGATTTCCAGGGTTCAGGACCCTGATTGGCTGACATTTGTTTAGGGGTATGGGGAATGTTTGGAATGTCAGGTATTTCCTCTTAGATGCAGGCCCTCCCTGGGTGGGGTTAGCTTATGATTTTTCCTGGTCCAGGTGTTGCCTGCCAGAAGCTGAGTCTGAGCTTCTAAGCCTGTCATGGCAGCTGTATGGTCAAGCTGTTTTGGGCCCCCTACAGTACCTCACTGTGGGTGACACTTTGTGCTGTTGCCCATGTCTACTCTGAAAAATGTCTGTGTCTGCTTCCTTAAGAAACATTCACGTCCAACACCTCTGTAGAAGATTCTACAAGGGCAGTTGACTTGTAAAAAGTTTGAATGTTGCATATTCAAAGTCAAGTTATTTTGGGCCACCTTGAGCCCTCTTTTTTTTTTTTTTTTTTTTTTTTTTTTTTTTTTTTTTTGGATTTTCGAGACAGGGTTTCTCTGTGTAGCTTTGCGCCTTTCCTGGGACTCACTTGGTAGCCCAGGCTGGCCTCGAACTCACAGAGATCCGCCTGGCTCTGCCTCCCGAGTGCTGGGATTAAAGGCGTGCGCCACCACCGCCCGGCTGAGCCCTCTTAATAATCATGTATTGACTCTCTGTATCTGGTTTAACATTTTGATTATCAATTTGAGGGGATACAGTCCACCTTGGTGGGGAAGGTGTGGTGGCAGCATCATGAGGTGGCTGATCACACTGTATCCAGTCAGCAGGCAGAATGCAGACAGGAAGTAGGGCCAGGTCATAAGCCTTAATGTCCAGTGGCAAAATCCCTGCATTGAGTCTCCACTACCTAACGGTTCCCTCCAAAGCAGCGCCACCATCTGGGGGCCAAATGTTTAAACACACAAACTACGAGGACAGTTGAGGTTGAAAACACAATTATTACCCCTTTTCTTGTACCTGGGCAGAACACACAGTGTCCTTAACATTTCCTGGCAGCAACCTGCTTTCTCTGAGTGACTGGATTTTCTGTGTGAGGCCTGAGCCCTGGGTACTCAGTCCAGAGCTGAGGCTCTATTTGTTATTCATTAAGCAGCGCAATGTTATTCATTAAGCAGTGTGCTGTTTACCATGTGAGAAAAGCCAGGAGGTACAACAAAATCCACTAGAAGAGTTTATTAAGAGAAGAGAACAGAAAGGATGTGTACAGGCCTATGAGGAATGACTGTCCGAGAAGCTGGGGGAGGAACACATGGAACCCACTTTTATAGGTTCCCCCTGCACATGTGCCTAAGGGCTTACATAGCCACACCCATGCAAAGATTAGGTGATCATGCTTTCTCGAAAATTACGTGATCATGCAGCACACGGATTAGGATTACCTAGGACATAAAGCCCTGGGATGACTAAGCACCTTGCCAGTGCACATGCAGTCATGCAGCTGGAGTGGCTAGGAATTCTAACGTGCCGAGGGTCAGAGGTGATGATGATGCTAGGGCAGGAATAGAGAGGTATCATTTCCACATGATACAGGCATGAGTTTGTTTTTCTCTTGTTTCTGGCAGTCAGTGAAGTAAAGGGAAGCCAAGGATGTTTCCAGTCCCAGTATTTGCTACAGTGCAGAAGCTTGTTATTGTAACTGGCCTTTTTTTTTTTAAAGCTAAATTTCTTTAAACATGAAAGCATGCATTTCCCTCATCTTCTACACAAGCAATGTATCTATTTAACTGAATAAAATCAGGTGTGAAAGATGAATGAAATAAAGTGAGAGCACTCACCACCCTCCCATCTGTGGCACCCTTGTGCGCTACCCCACCCTCCCTCCATACCAGGTCTTGTTTCACAAGCTGCTTTTATTCTTTTCTACTTGAATCTTCTCCCGCACTGCCGACATCTGCAGTCATTGATGGATATCCTACAATTTTAATCCACTCAGTTTTCTATTATTTATTCAGTTTTTCCATCTGAGACATGAATTAGATAATATTGCTACCATTTGATGAGTGACCCGGGCCAAAATTCTGCTTTGGTTTAAAGTATCTAGACGACAAAAAGAGGGGGAAGAAAGGCCCTATGGCTTGTGCGTGTGTTCCAGAGGGGTGGCTGGAAAACACCTTCTTTAAAAGGGAATTTCTTTGCTTTTCTTTTAACCGGCTCTAAGTACCACCTCCCTGGTTGTCTTTTATTTCCTGGACCTGAGGGTGGGGCCAAGGTGAGCTGGGCTTCAGACCAGGAGCCCAGCAATCTGGGTAAAGTGCCCTTGAATGACCTCTGCCCTGCAGCCTTCATCCTCTTTTAAAAAACAAAACAAAACAGGGCTCCGCTAAAAAAAGAGGGAAAAAAAAGGTTAAGGCATTCAGCACTGGCTTGCTGTCCCAGCTTTCTAGCCGATGGACAACAGTTACTTGGTTTAGCTCACTAAAACCATGATGTCTCTGCTGGAGGAGGCCACAGGTTTCCATAGCAACTGAAATGATGCATAAGCCTTTAGCCCACTGTTAGGTGGGTCCATGGGCGGGGGAAGAGGTGTGGTTTCAGAGGCTCTGGGCTGCTATCTGTCAAGTTGGGAAGCTTGTCTCCCCTCCTCTCCTGCTACTCCTCTGTCATCTGTCTGCCCTTTTCAGTTCCATCCTGCAGGGGCCATTCAAGAGTCTGTGCTCTGTCTCTGTACCAAGGTAGCTTCCTGTGGATCAGGCCTTCCTCTCCTGCTTAGTCATCTCAGGCCCAAATCTCCGCAGCCCATTTAAGGATTCTGCAGCTGACCTGAGAGTGCTTATCTGTTAAGCCTGTAGATGTCGGATTTCCTCTCCTGCAGTGTTTGCATCAGCAGGAGGCCTCCACAGGCAGGGGTGTCACCTCAGGGTGGGCAAATGTATTTCCTCATTTCTTTGGAAGGCAGCTCAGATCTGGCCAATATTGACAAAGCTAAGATGATGACGATGATGATGATGATTGATGATGATTTTCTCTTCTGGATCAGGGAATTAGGATTTGTGCATGCCAGGCAAGCACTGTACTCCAAAGCATCTACAGCCCAATTCCCTGAGGAAACAGATGCTGCTCCTAGGCTAAGCAGGAAGGGCACCACCATGGTTAACTGGTGATGGACACCCTGTGTGTGAGAGAGAGAAGTTGGTGATGGTGAGGGGCTGTTTGTCCACTGTGAGATCTCAGACACTGGGGTAGCTGGGAACAGATGCACAAGCAGTGCTGTGGAAAGGCTGCATGATTCGTTTGTGCAGTGAACTCCAGTTTTCACAATTTCCCCTGTGCAATGCTGCAGAGAGACGACATGATCTGTGGAATGCATTCTGGTTTGCACACCTTCCCCTGTGATATGTTCTTACCTCAGCAGAGTCCTGGGAACACCCACAGATCACATGATGAGGGAAAAGAGCCATTGATTTATCCCAATGGTGCATGTTTATATTGCATCGAGTCAGAAAGTATAGGTCTTGCTTATTTCTAAGCTATCTTTATTATGCCAGTAAGTCTCACCTTGAGATAGTATGTTCTAGAACTTGACTCCTTGGAAAGAAAAGGTCTCCCCTTTCTTCAGCAGCCTGATAGGAGAGTCTATGCCACCCTAGGATAACACTCAGCTCTTTACAGTAGGTTTCTCACCCCACAGACTCCAGGGAGATGGGACCTGATATCCTCTTGTGAAAACTTCTAGAATGTCATGTTTGAAGCTTTTAATCCTCACCTTTAATGTCTATTTGGTTATATCTTTGTCAAATATTGAGCCAGGATCTGAAAAGCCATAACATTTCAAATATATACATTTGAGGATTAAAAATGAAGATCTGAGGGGTACAACTAACTTTCTTGGAAAACAGAGAAGGGCTTTTAAAATTTATTGAATTGTGTGTGTGTGTGTGTGTGTGTGTGTGTGTGTGTGTGTGTGTGTGTGTGTGTGTGTGTATGGGCATGCCACCATGTGAATGTAGAGGTCAGAGGACCACCTTCCTATAGGAGGACATTCTCTCCTTTGACCATGTGGGCCCTGGGGATCAAACTCAAGTCATCAGCTTGGTGACCTGAGCCTTTACCTGGTGAGCCATCTCAGACCCCAAGAAGGAAGGGCATTTCTCATCTACATGCAGTGGCAGCTAGGGCTGCTGAGCCTCGGAGGAGACTGGGCCCTCCTGTCTTTAAGCGTGCTTGTTTTATTGTTGCTGTAATAAAATACTTCCATGCCCTGCACAGCTTTGGACTTGACCTAGTAACCTGACTAGGATGGCAAGGGAATGAAGAAAGGACAGACACACAGACAGACACATAGAAAAGCCAAGTGGGACGCACACACTCTAATGGAGTGGCATCACCTACCTGGAACCTCAGTGCTGTTCGTCACACTGTAAACATTCACACTCAGAGGAGAGGAAGATTTTGTCATCCTTCTGAGTCTCACCCAGTGGGAGGGCTTTGCTAGTCCCATGGGTCTGAGGCCTTGGGGTCCTTGACATGGCTGTGCTCAAGTCAAACAATACAGAGTCCCTCGGGGCTTCCTTGGATCCCCACAAAATGCCACATGTCTAGCAGCTTCGAACAATCTGTCTTGGGCCTCACAAAGCTTTGGAGATGAGCAGTCCTCAAGGCAAGGTGCCAGCAGCCTTGGGTGTTTCCAGAAGTCTCCAGGAGGAAATGTGTCTTCTCCACTTTCCCAACTTCTGGGGGTCACTTGCGTTTCTTGGTCCATGATTTCCTCTTCTACCCTTAAAGCCAGAAGGATGACATCTTCCATGCTGATACAGACCTCTGACCTCTGGGCTAGAATGGGTACACTTCTCTGTTCCTGACCTTTTGATAGAAGCAAAATGGAAGGGAGGGAGCGAGGGGGACCATCCTGCTTCCTTCCCTGTGACTCTCTTGTAAGCATCATGTTGGCCATATGCCGCCAAGCCAGCAAGCCAGGCTAATTGCTCCATCTCAGGGTCCTTCCCAGTGCTGCGCGCTCCTTTCTGCTTAGTAATCCAACACACTCACAGGTCTCAGAGGGGACCTGAGAGCATCTTTGGGGGCTGTCATTCTGCCTCCTGAACATAGCGTTGGTCATCCCTGTGACAGCCTGGCTGAAATGTTTCCAGTTCTGGGTCCTTTGTGGTTAGGAGATGGCTTGTCATGTTGACCTTCATTCAAAACAATGAAAAAAAAAAACCTCACTATTTTAGGGGATGTGGCTGTGTCTCAGTGTGCACGGTGTTCTCCTAGCATGCACAAAACCCTGGGTTCAATTCCCAGCACCAACTGCTGTGGTGCAGGCCTGAAACCCTAGCACTTGCGAGGTAGAGGCAGAAGGATCAGAGGTTCAAGGTCATTTTTATCTACTCAGTGAGTTTGACGCCAACCTAGGAGATCTGAGATCCTGTTTTAAAACACACAAGACCTCAAACACCACCACATACCGTTTTATAAGAGAATGAAGAGTGCCAGGTCTGTAATTAGAGACAAACCAGACACTTCTAGTCCTCATATTACCAGCTTCTGCCCATGAATTTAGGCAACTCAATCTTCAGAGACAGTCTGGAGGTAGCCTCTGTGAGCAGGCTGCTTGGCTCCCTCTCTGTTTCCCTCCAGTCCTCTTCCCTCCCACCCCTGCCTGCCTCCCTCTTTCCTTCCTCCCTCTCCTCTCTCCTCTTTTTCTCCCCACTTCCCCCTGCTCTCTGAAGTCAGCTCAGCAGGCTGATGGCGCCCACGTGGCACACCTGTTGATTCTGGGCTAGTCTGGCTAGGGAGTAGGGAGAGGGGTTTGATTACCTCAGAGGAGGCAGGCATGGGGTTGCAATCAGCACTTAATTGGGCACTCTGAGTGTGGAGTCAGCCTCCTAGTTCAGCAGGTGCCCACCAGGGTAAGGATAAGTTCAGACCTCTGCGTGGGGCCTCTTGAAGCCCTGCACGCTTAATAACAGCAGAGGAAGGTTCCTGAATGGGCCTAGGTAGGCAATCAGCACCCGTATTTCAACTGCAACACAATTTCTCCAACTCCCAGAAATGCAATTAATCCTCTCAAAAAGACACTGTGGGAGAGATGCCATTTCATGCTGAAGGAGGCACAGTCTTTGTGGCTCAGCGTGTGAGTGAGCCAGGGCAGACAAACTCAGGCAGGGATGCCCTGCTGCCCGGCATGGGCCATCAACTCCATGCAAGTCAAGACGCTACAGGTTGGGCCCAGTCTTTGCTTGGGACTGCTCTTCTGGCGTCCTGGGTTTGAGTGGCTCCAGGTCCCACAGAGGCTGGCTTCACGTCCCACCTCTATCCATTCTTGTGTCTCAGCTGCAACTTGGTGTGTGGGACCATCCAAGCCTCACTGGTTAGGGGCAGTTTGCTCATGTGCCTCTTCCTTGTGTGTGATATTGTGTTGTGTTACCGTGGTGGGTTTATCAGTGATTGAACTGATTTTAGACATTTGGGTGATTTTTGGGTCTGTGATGTTCAGGGGGCACGTCTTCAAGCTGACATGATTTTGTTCCCGTTGTGTGAATCCTTGTAGTACCAGTTTGATTTATGTTGCATTTGAGGAAGGAAATCATTCGACTTACACTTGGAGCCACAGTCAGGCTCTAAGGGAAGTCAGAGCAGGAGCAGAGTCAGGAACCACAGAGGAACTGCTCACGGGCTGCCTCATAGTCAGCTAGGTTTCTTACATCACCCAGGGCCACAGGCTAGGGACAGTGCTGCCCACAGCTGGCTGAACCCTCCTACATCAATCACCAGTCAAGACAATCCCTCACAGATATGCGGCAGGCCAGCCCGACCTGGGAAATACCTGAATGGGCACTCACTAAGACTTTAGGACTGGAGCAGGTATAACTGTGTAAAGAACTTGCTTTCAAAGAAGGGGTAGGAGCTTTTTCACCCACCAGCCAGGCATGACCACTGCAAAGGCCTCAATTCTTTCCAGGCACTGGTTTTGTCTCTTTCTGTTGTAGCCTTTCTGCTGAGCTTCCAGATATTTTTAGTTGTATCTCTAAAATCTTTTGTTTTTATCATACTAACATTTAAACTATGTGTCTTTAACTTATTCCAGGCCTTTAAAAGGGGTATCTACCCTTCCACCCACCGGTTTATCCAACACCTCATTCCTCCATTTACTCATAAATACCAAGTCCTTCTGTGTCGCAGGCAGCAAGGTGGAGTGTAAAATGCTGAGCAAAGCATACTTCTGAGCCTCCGTGAGTGGTGATGTCAGCACAGGCCTGATGGGTCATAAAGGTGATAAAGGTGTTTTGAATGGATATCAGAACATGGAGTTCTGATAATAATGCCATAATGGCTTTGCCTTCCCTGTGAATGGAATGACTCAGTCTTGTCTTCCTACTCAGCATGCTTCTAGCATGCTCTCAGCTTGTGCTGGTGCAGAGTTGGCCTACATACTTCCTGTCTCAAGGATCTTGTTACTACTACGGGAGGCAACACATCTCGTCATGGAGTTCTCATGAATTGCAGAGTTCCCTAGCCTGGGGATAAGTGGGGACTTGACCAGTGGAAAAGCACAAGGGATATTCCGCAGAGAAGAAAGAGCACAAAGGGAGGATGTGCCTTTGTGGGAGCCGTCAAGAGAGACATGATTTACCATTTTTCCCTGGAGCTGGCTCAGGCCATCTGCTGGACCCTCCCTCCCCCAGTCCCTGTCTCCATGTTCACACATCACAGCTGGCCAACAGCTTGTCTGAGATGCTGTGTTAGGAACTTGTGCAGACTGTGAGTGACAGGCTGGGACTGGGTAGGGCTGTTTGACCTCTGAGGCTCTTCCTGCTTCTGAGAACCTTTTCTGGGATGTCCTTGCTCAATTCTGCTGGTCGGAAGCTCTGGTTCCTGTACCTTTCCTCAACACACACCCTCACCTGGGATTTATAAGGTGCTTATTTGAGTTTCTCCAATATTTTTCTCTGAAACTGTGGAATCTAACTCCATTTATTTTGTTTCTACATTTGTTTTCACTTGGTTTCTTAATCTTCCCTCAAAGCCTACTGTGTACAACAGGTCTGAACTCTCAAGCACAAAAAAGACTGCTCTCAGCATCGCAGGTCAAACAATCCCAGGTTTCTAGGCCCTTGGACAGTCAGTCAGGAAGTGCAGGTTCATGGATTGTGCTGTGTTTATGATGTTTAAAAACATTTATTTTTCTAGAGCATATTAATTTCCTTTGGAACAAACAAATTGAATTGAAAATTAGGAATCAGATTACACGGTGAATAGGGCCCATCTATCGCTGTAATTTGGGCTTTGAATAACTTTGTCAATTAATTTCATGCAACCATGATTGCCTACCTGAACTGACACTTGGTCCAAGGAGGCAATGGTGTAGATTGTGTTGCTGCTGACTGAAGCATAATTGTGTCTGCTGCCCTGCCTCTCAGAGGGTACCTGGGTCATGTAAACCTTTCAGCTTTAGTAAGATGGATCTGATCAATTCCCCGGGATTATATTCAACTGGGTATGGACTGCTTGTTATAGATACCATTCCATATTGCTTTTTAATCAAATATTAAAATGAATTGGAAAGGACAGAAACATTGGTTGCCAAGATAGTGTTGAAAACCAAGCAAGTCTAGACAGGCTTGAGATAGACAAGGCTAACACAGCCACCCAGCCAGACCTGCCACTACAGGCCCTGGTTCACTGTGCTCAGGTCAGGGATCAGCAAAGCTTTCAGCCATTCCAGGTGTGGAAAACTACAAATTTTACATTTTGCATACCACAGCACATGGCTCAGTACTGTGAAGGTGTCAAGTCTTCTCACCACTAGGGACTCTAGTAATAGCATGTAAAAGACACATATTAGGACAAATTCAAAATTCTCACCTGCCAGAATCTAAATTACACAAACATTGCATGTATTAAAAGCAATATTGCGCATGTTTGTGTGTACATATGCTTTGTGCAATAGCCCACAGTTTGGGATCTTTATTTTAGAATTTATTTGTAAGCACTCATTCTCCCCATAAAATTGTCCCTAGGGAATGCACTATATAAATATTTAGGGGATGTTACCTGAATATATGGTCTCTAATAAGCAGAGAAAAATGCTTTTACCTAAAAAAGAAGATTCTGGAGATGCTGATAGAGCCAGGTAAAATAACTCAAGTTCCTACAAAGCAAGGGAGCCTTAAAAGAAATCTACCCTTGTATTCTGTCATGTGCTCTGTTCTTTCCACCACAGCAGGCCCATGGAAGGGAAGCCCTGGCTGGACCCTATGTGGGTCATAAAGAGCAGTCTGGTTTCATCAGCATGCACCTTCCCAACCCATTGGCAGCTTCATCTTGGGTTACTAGCATCCTGAGTAAGCAAGGCTTGAAGAACCATTAGCTCTTTGAATGACTCTCCTGGTAAAAACATGCAAAGGCACTTAGTTTCTTAGCAATCAAACTGAGGCTTGTCCTGTGTCTGCTCCTTCACACAATTCTTAGCCTTATTCTGGCTCTGCACATCAGAAAACCTGTTTGTTCAATCTTGTTCCTTCCTTGTTGGTCATACCATCAAAACACTAAAGAACACTTTACAAGGATTTAAAGTTTGCAAGCTGCCTTCCTACCCTCTAACTCCTTTGATTTCTACCATGTCACCTGAGACTTGGAGAGCCTTTGTGGCTAGACAGTGGCACAACCCACATGCTGTGACCCCTGAACCAGCAACCTCCACCGACTGTTCTTCCCAACTGCAGAGAACTGTCTGTGCTCAGTGCTTCTCAGGAGGGAGGGTCTCCAGCCTCTTTGCTCCCACAGCCTTGGTAAACCAAATGGTGGTACTGCTGGAGTGATGAAGGTTCTCTTGGGATTCTGGCTCCAGCACACATCGCCCTTCTGGCCCACACTAAGATTACTTGACATTAAAAGGGAGAGAGGGAAGTACTGTGATGGTTTACATATGAAATACACTCTACCATTGCTGTGTGCTCATCCAACAGTCACAGACAGGTTTAGGAGAGAGCTGAGTTCCATATACGTTACATATCAACACTACATCATACAGCTTGTGGGTCTTTTCTGACACTTCTTAGGTTGTCTTTATGGCTTTTCCTTTTCTGTATAGAGGCCTTGTGATTGGATGTGATCCCAATGCATACTTTTTGCTTTTGTTGCCTGTGGTTTTTGGAGTAATAATCAAGATGTCATTATTAAGACTCATTCAGGAAAAGATTTTGCCAATGTTTTCTTCTAGAAGTTTTACAGTTTCAAATCTTGTACATCTTGAGTTGATCCTTGTATGTGCTGAAAAGCAGAGACCCCACTTATTACTTTGCCTGTAGATATCCAGTGTTCTTAACTGAAGACATTGTTTCTAGTATGTAATACTGACATGGGGTTGTTGAAGAGTCAATGACCATACATATGTGGGTTTCTTTTGGGGGTCTCTTCTGTTTCATTGATCTATCTGTCTTTATGTGGGTAACAGTATTTTAATCAGTATAGCTTTGTAGTATATTTAAAATTATTTTTTTGAGATTATAATATTACTATATCATTTCCCCCTTCCCTTTCCTCGCTCTAAGCCTTTCTATCTCTCTCTCTTTTTGATTCATGCTCTCTTTTTCATTAGGGGTGTGTGTGTGTGTGTGTGTGTGTGTGTGTGTGTGTGTGTGTGTGTGTGATTATATATAACTTGCTCAGTTTGCATAATGTTACTTGTATGTATGCTTTCAGGGCTGACCATTTGGTATTAGATAACTACTGATGTGCTCTTCTAGCATATTTTAAAATCATAAAATATCATGCCTCCAGCAGGCCTTTGGCTGTTTGTATGACAGCTTTGATCCTTTGTGATTATGGATAGATATTAGAATTATTTTAGTGTTTGTATAAAAGCTTTTTTTGGGATTTTGCTAATGATTGCATTGAATCTACAGATCACTTTGGATAGTAAGTATGACCATTTTAATAATGCTAATTTTCAAAACTATGAATAATGAACTTTACTACTAAAAAAAAATAAAGGCTACCCATAAAAATGGTTGAGACAGATGTGCAAACATCAATGTAAGAGAACAAGAACTATGCATAAACAAGAGACATGGAAACTGCCCAGAACCCATTAACCTGATGTCAACACCTCCAGAGGATATAATATGGAAGAAACCCCTGACTAAGAATTCACCTTTTTAATCTTATAACTGCTAATATTTTACTCCACACCCTCCTCACATGTATGTTTCTGCTTTTAACTGTGTGACCATTCATCTTGTGGGTGCATTGCTTTATTTTGTCTAGCTTTTTCAAGTTTTTTTTTCATTGTCATTGAGTTTCTGAAGCTTGGATTTAGTACTCCTAGTCATGTTCTGTTTTGTTTTTTAAGAATGGGAATATTAATTTGTGCTATGTGGTATTTATGGTGATATTTTATTTGTACTGAATTGTGATTTTATTTGTATGTTAATAAATAAAGTTGCCTGGAGGTCAGAGCTAATAGTAAGCCATAGCAGAGCTGGGTGTTTGTGGTGAATGCATTTGGTAGGCAGAGCTAGGTAGATCTCTGTGTGGTCAAGGATATAGCCAGCATTGGAGACACACACCTTTGATCTCAATACCAACCATAGAAGACCTGGAGGTCTGTACGGACAGGCAGTGATGAGGTGGTTATGTGGTTGGGTTTACAACCAATGAGAAGGCAGAACAGAAAGTCTATATAAAAACAAACACACAGGAAGTAGGTCTCTCTTGGCTGAAGAGGATCGCTGAAGCAGGGAAGGGTAAGGCTCTTACCTCTGACCTCTTGGGCTTTTATCTTTACATTGGTTCTGTGTTTCTTATTTAATAAGACGGTTACTTCTACAGGTATTTTTTAGTTTTGTGTGATCTGTGGCTCAATGTCAGGCAAATTAGAAAAAAAAATTGTTTCAAATATTTTTTGCTCAATTTTCCCTTTCTTTTTTAATGTATGAATTATATGTATTATACTTTTGAAACATTCAGTTTTTGGATAGCCTCCTTCCAGGTGGTCTTTACCCCAATTCTTTTTATTTTCTCTCTATTTCAGTTTGACAGTTTTTATTGACTTACCTTAAATTTAACCAATAATAATGGCATATCACATCTGTGATTAAAATCATCAAAATATTCTTCATTTGTTTTATAGTATTTTTTTCTAATATTTTTATCTTCATTCTTTCTTAGAGTTTTCAATCTTCTGCTTGTATTATCCATATGTTTTGCCTATCAGTTACATACTTTAATAATATATTAATGGTAGGCATGTCAAATTGCTGGTCTGATATTCCGATGTCTCTGTCATGCATGAGTGAGGTTCTGAGGTTAGCTTTGTCATCTCAGGCTCTCCTTTCCTGCTCTCTGTATAGGACTTGCTTTGTTGCAGTTTAGGTAAGAAGTATGAGGTTTTGGGTGTGGAGATAAATGGGGCAAAGAGGTCAGATTTGTGTCCACCTGGCCAGGTGCCAGGCTGTGCCTGGCTGGTGTTTGCTGCAGCTGTGGTTTCCAGGGTTCTTCAGAAGCCTTCTTGTTTCTTCAGGGAAGCTTCTCCAGCTTCTGCTCCTTTGTATAGTTTGCATCTCTGCAGCTCCTCTTTAGTTGTGACCCTTTCTTTCTCACACTGGAGCCTGGATAGTGCATTGGTTACGTATGGGAGACTTAATCCCAGAGTTTTCACTGCTCTGACTCTGAGCTAAGACTGCACAAGTACTTTTTAAGGAACTTTGCCCTCCCCGTTCCTTGGCCACAGCATCTTCAGATCTATTTCCTTAAATCTCTGGTTCCTGGTTATTATGCATTTCCCCATGTCAGACAGAAGGGCTGGATGGGGCTAGCCTGGGAGCAATGCCTCTTACCAGCTGGGGTAATGTCCATGCAGACCCTGCTTCTTTCACCTTTATTGTAGAGGAGAACCCTGCATTTCATGGTGATTGCCTTTCTCCAAGCAGGGCTTTTTTCTCAAGTCTTCATATGTGAGCTCCTCTTGTGTCTTGGTGACCAAGTCCCTGAAAGAAACCAGGGGAGATGGCTTTATTTCTGCTCATTGTTTGGAGGGTTCAGCATCTGGTCATTTTGCCTCCTCTTCTTTGGCATCATGGTGGTTTGAGTGTGTAGTGGAGGATAGCTGTTATTCATTTCTTGGTGGGTGGGAAGCAGAGAAAGGGGATTCTGAAGAGGTCATGAGGACATGCAGTTTCAAGGATATAACCATGGTTTTCTACTTCTTCCTACTAGACCCCAACTCCTACCTTTCATCACTTCCCAATAATGATATCTCTCCATGAATGCATCAGGGCCCTCATTATTTATTATCTGTATTATCTCAGGGCCCTCATGATTTAGTCTCTGTAAACAACATCACAGATGCACCCAATGAGGTCTCCCCTAGTCTCTCAGGTGTGTGTGTGTGTGTGTGTGTGTGTGTGTGTGTGTGTGTGTGTGTGTGTCTGTGTACACAGATGTGAATGTGCATGTAGAAGCCAGAGACTGACATCAGTATCTTTCTCAGTTTCCCTCTATTCTGAGTCAGGGTCGTTTGCTGAACCTGAAGCTTACTAAGCTTCATGAATAGCAGACTAGCTATCCCAGGGATCCTCCTGTCTCTGCCTCACCAGTGCTGGTGATTGAACATAGGTCTTCAGGCTTGTAAGCAATCTTCCCAGCTCTCCCAGACATTTCTTAGTCCAGTCAAGTTGACAGCTCAGAACAACACCCACACCTGGTGAAAGCTCACAGATGTCTGGAGGCTCCTTATGCACCCCATTGTCAGGAGAGCCCACCTTCAACCTCTGGAAACCCAACAAAATCCCTACGCAGGCATTCCTACCAGGTTATAGATGCAATGGCTTGTGCTCCCTTGAAACAGTTCTTAGCTGAGATTCCTGTGCATATGTCTACCTGTCTATGCTTAGTGATGCCTCTGATGAATTCATGCAGAGTTACTGTTTTCCCATTGTCTTGGCTTAAGTACAGATGAGAGCTTACAAGTTCTTCCCAAGACATAGTGGGAGTCTAAAGCCTCTATTTTTCTTTTTATATTTTCTCAATCTTGGTTCAATCTTGCCTTTCTAATGATATTTGTATTGTATCACAGGCATTGCATAAGTCATAGGTGCTCTAGGTAATGTTCCCCACCCCCATTAGCGAGGGAGACCTCTCTTCTCCAAATTATCTTAGGAATGACCTGTAGTGAAATTTTTTCAAAATTTGTTTAACATCTGCTAATCTATTATTTTTTGTGGGGGGGGGGAGGATGGATTTGGTGTTTTACCGTTTTCACTCTGTCTCCATAGCTCTCACTATCTCTGCTCTTCAGAGATTTTGAGATGAGCTCTCCCTGCCTGATCCAGGCACACATAGGGCTATGACCTGAAGCTTTATGCTTGTGGCAGAGCATTCGTTGTAGTAAGACCTGGTTTATCAAACACTGGATGACTGCATGGAATGCCAGTCCCTGTCTGCACCTTGGCTTTCTGTTGCCAGTGCCACGACAGAGTTCTGCAAATTCTCAGAGGGGAGATATGTGTGGAGGCTTTGCTGGTTTGCAGGCCAGCATTCCTCCCGTGAGTGACTCCCCAAGGCTCCTAGTAGATCCCTCAGTTTAGTGCCAGCCTGATCTTCAAGTCAGATTCAGAACTGGCTGTAGCTAGAGTTTTCCTGTCTGGCCCACAGTCAGGACAAAGCTCTGTCACCCGCCAGTCCCACAGCTGCTCAGACCCAACCAAGTAAACACAGAGACTTATGTTGTTTAAACTGTTTGGCCTAATGGCTCAGGCTTCTAGCTAACTGTTCTTATATCCTAAATTAATCCATTTCTATAAATCTATACCTTGCCTCATGGCTCGTGGCTTTCCAGCATCTTCACATGCTGCTTGTCATGGCGGCTGCTGGCAGTGTCTCTCCCCACCTTCCTGTTCTCTCAATTCTCCTCTTTGTTAGTCCCGCCTATACTTCCTGCCTGGCCACTGGCCAATCAGTGTTTTATTTATTGACCAATCAGAGCACACATTTGACATACAGACCATCCCACAGCAACTAGCATTTAGGTCAAGGGCACAAGATAATTAGCAGTTTCTACCCAAGCTGGAAGGGGTGCTCCCATCTCTATGGCTTGTGTTCTTTCATCCTTTATCATTGCCATATGTCTTATTTCATTTCTTGATACTAAAACAACACCTGAGACTAGGTAATTTAACAGGTACAGAAATTTATTTTCTCAGAGTTCTAGAGGATGAGAAGTCCATGTTAGAAAGACACTGGCTAAGGTCCTCTTTCTGCCTCATCTCATGGTGGATAGAAGAAAGGAAGGTCAAGAGGGCAGGTGAAGAGACCCACTCTCGCAATGTCCTTTCAGAGAGACTACAGCTCCTCATGACCTAAACACCTCTCACTGGCTCTGCCTCTTTGGAAATTCAATTTCCAACAATGCATTCAGGGGGCACATTCAAACCATAGCACCATAACATTCCCATCCCTTAAATCCTGGAGATAAGTAGTTTGTCTAGTTCTTATAAAAATATTGTGGCATTAGTGTTGGCCCATTACACCCTACTATGACTATCAGGGCAGAGCACATTTTTAATAAAATGGCTTAGTATTCATGTTGGTATCTCTGGCATGTATGCTAGGAGAGCAGCACATGTCACTTTCATGGATTCCTCACAGTGGCTGGACCAGGAAATCATGCTCCATACTCGTGTTGGACTGTCAAAAAGAGTGGGGACCCAGTGTTTGTGATTTGAACTCTGAAGATGTAAGTAACCCCAATTAAATGTTTTTTTCTTTATAAGAAAAAGAAAAAGAAAGAAAGAAAAAAAGAAAAGTAAAAACCCCACAGATGTCAGTGGCTCTTGTGGGCATTTCAGGAAACAGGGGAGTGGAGGGCTCAGGGGAGGGGAGGGCTCAGTATCCATCAAGAGGAGCAGAATGCACATAAAAAGTGCACACCATTATACAAAGCAGAAGAAAAGTCGAGTATCCTGTGGGGGGTACTTTAATTAGAACCTAGAAAATTGTGATTTCTTTAGAAACAACATAGTGCACTGAAAGCATCCAGCATGGATCCAAGGAAGGTTGTGAGGTATACCCCAAAAAATTATCCTGGAACTGGTCACAGGGGAGAGGAACTCAGAAGGAGAGAGGAGAGAGAAGTTGTCTTTACAACATTCTCGTAGTGGGTCAGCACTCCATAGTGCCAGTCAGGTCATCGTGCAGGAGAAAAAAACAAACCAGAGTTTTAATTCTTAATATCCCTGAAAAGATGTGAGCTGCCAGGAACACAGGAAATGGCTAAACAAAGCTCATGGGGCTTCAGATTGGCCTCCGGGGAAGGGTGAACAGGCTAGGGATGGTGGAGGTCTGTGCTTGCAAACAGACCTTTATTCACCCAGGGATGGGGCTTCCTAGATTGAGATACTTGCCTGTCCAAAGTGTGGGGGGGTGTTGTACACGTGGCATCAGCATGAATCTGTGCAGTAAAGAACACTGGAAGGTCATGTGTTGCCAGCTTTACACACAGATACTGCACTCTCTTTCCCAAACATTAATTACATGTTGTGTATGCATATGTCAGGGTAAAAGTAACAGAATATCTGAAATCACTAATGTTCTAGAACATTGAAGGACTATGGGCTGCTGTGCAGGGACTATAGACAGAGCATGGGGTCTGGAGTCAGAAGTGGGGTCACACCCTGACATCACACTTGACAGATGGAACACCCTGAGATTTTGTGTCCTCATGGAGAGAGTGGATATGGTCTCCAGGACATAAGGCTTTGGAGGAAGTTAAATTAGACACTTGATACATACCATGTGCTGTGCCCAGGGAGCAGAGTCATCAGGTGTGGTAAGCAGAGGTGTGTATCAGCCATTTTTTTCACCACTGTGACAGAATTCCTGAGAAAAGCAACTCAAGGGAGGGAGGGTTTATCTTGATCCACAGTTTGAGTGTCCACCAGCATGGTGAGGAAGTTATGGCAGCTGCTCACATTGTGCCTGAAGTCAGGAAGCAGAGAGAGAGAGAGAGAGAGAGAGAGAGAGAGAGAGAGAGAGAGAGAGAGAGAGAGAGAGAGAGAGAGAGAGAGACTGGTGTGGTGCTTGGCTTGCTTTCTTCTTTGTATGCAGTCCAATACCCAGCCCCTCGGATGGTGTCACCACATTTAGGGTGTGTCTTCCCATCTCACTTAACCCAAATCTGCAAAGTCCCTCACAGTCACACTCAGAGGTTCATCTCCAAGTGGTTCTGTCTAGAGGGAGAAAGAGGCAGCTGCTTCCCACTCTCATAAGGAAAAGGAAACACCTGTTCCTTGGGGCTGTGAGGAAAGGGGGCCTGGGTTCCCACTGTCATCCTCTGGAGTGCAGATCTGTGTTCAAGGACAAAGCAAGTACCATGGCCAGCTTCCATGCTATGCCTCCAGTTCTCATTTCCCCTGCTATAAACACAACCTCCAGAGTTAGGGCGTCTCTGGGAGGTCTCATTATATATGCATTGGCCAGTTAATTCCCAAGACTTTATGTGAGCGCAGACTCCCAAATTTGTGGAAAAATTTATTTATAAAACCATGACTTTAGAAACACAAAAAGTATTTTCTTTCCACATAATTGTTGAGGGGCTGTGAGGATAGCCCGAAGGATCTTGCTGACCTTCCTACTCTGTCCCTCTGTGACCTTCCCATGTAAAGTGGATTGTGCTGAACAGGAGAAGCATTGCTGAATGTCCTGGAGCACTTCAGTATCACATCACGTTAGGATGCTGCCCACAAATGTAATTTCAAAAAGCCCGTGAAGTAGAGCTCAGGTAAGGCTGCTCTGCTCCTCTAAGGAGACAACATCTCATTGCGTTTGGAATATGGTCAATCCCCTCTAAAATTTATTTTGAGATTTGATTGACATTGTAATATGCTGGGAGGTGGGAAGATGACTCAGTCAGTAATTTGCAGGAGGACCCGAATCTGGATCCCCAGCACTCACATAAAGGCTGGGCATGGTAGCACGTACATCTGTAATCCTGACACTGAGGACATGGATATAAGAGGATTCCTGGGTGGGGTTTCCCAGCCAGCCAGTCGAGTCTGAGATCCAGGTTTAAATAGAAGCCCTGTCTCAATAGTATGGTGGAGAGAGGTTGAGGGAGACACCCAATGCTGGCCTCTCATCTCCACAAGTGTGAATCTACAAGTACTCATGTACCTGAGTGTGTAACCCATATTCATACACATGTACACACAGGAGAGGTGGTGAGGTCATTAAGGAAAATGACTAGATGGCAGAATTTCTCTGGCTGGACTAATTACATCAGCAGGGTATTTTGCATCTCCCAATGGTTTCCACTTATCTGCCTTGTTATGGAACAGCACAAACCTCCTGCAAAATGGTGAAATTTCTGCCTCCACAAACAGGAGCTAAATAAACCTGTCTTCTTTATTAATCACTTAGTCTTTGGTTGTTTATTATATCAACAGAAGAAAGACTAAGACAGTCTTCAGTAAATGGCTATATCAGGGTGAGAAGTTTGACCCCCAAGGCTGACTAGAGATGTGTGCTTCTCAGTGCCTCTAGTCCTGGTCTCAAAGGGTTTGTCCCCTGCATTTGAGTGACTGAAAGCTCTGTGGCCCCACTGTGGCTGCCCTGTCTGAAGTATATAAAAGATAGCAGATATCTGTCTGAGTTGGATTGCTTTTTGTTTTATTTATTATTTTGTTTATTGATTTTGTTTTTTGAGGCAACATCTTGTTATATAGCCCATGATGACTTTGAACTCACCTTAATCCTCCTGCCTCAAGTGCTGGAATGATAGGCACATTGCCAACATCCCCAGTTTGTGCTGTCTTCTTTATAGTGCAATCCCACACAGGTTCTATCCTCAGAGTCAGGCAAGGCCACTGGGACATTCACCATCATTTAGGAATTATTATTAATAATACTGAAATTTAAGGAAACCCACTAAACATTCCTTCCTTATGTGCTATTTGGGGATGAACGTGCTCTGAGCTATAGCAAGAATGCAGTAAGTCACTCCTGAACATGAAGGACTGAAGAAGCTGTACAGCAGATACCAGAAAGCAGGAATTTATAATTCATCAAATAAAGCTTGAAGGTGAAAAATATGAAATGTGTGACTCACATGCTACCTTGGACACTTCTGTATTCACTGGGGAGAGACAGATAAGACACCAGAAGCTGAGTGCACTCCTGATGTTCCTGCTGAATGTCCCCCTGTGATGGCCATTGGCTCCACGTTCTCATGCAAACAGGCCATCAGTCTCCATCTACAGAGCTAAGACCCTTTCTTCAGGAAAGTGCAGATATGATGCCAGCCAATTATTAAAGATCAGCTCTCAGGTCCTCCATTATGTGATTCTATTTTGTGACAAAATCATCCCAGAACTTTTTTCTTAAGTTGTAAGAAGATATCCCCAAAGTAGGCTGAGCTTAGTGTTAGCTCAGGGAAGATGGACACCACTTATTGTCAATTGTTTTCTGTCCCTCCTGATAATGCTCCATCACCTACCACAGGAAGACAGTCCCAGTCCCCTCTCCCCGGACTTCTAGTCAGCAGCAGAAAAATCACAGGAGGGGAAACCCATGTGTCCGTTTCTAGCGTAGATTTTCAAATACACCAACTTCAACAGGTTTTCATTTGCATAGTGACATGTCCAGGCTGGGAAAAATTTAAAGTTCCCATGGCAGTGACTATAGCCCTGCCTCAGGACAAGGTGGGGGCTGAGGGTTCAAAGCTCTCCAGTTCAGCTGGGTGAAATTTGTGTCTCTTGGGATCCAAGGTGCTCAAGTCAACAAGAAGCTGAAGACATCTCAGAGGATGGGCCACCAGTCTTCTGTCAAGGTGCTGACCATCCCAGCACGGTCACATCTGGGTCACATCTGTATCACTTGATACATCTGGGACTAAGGTCACTCCAGAGAGGTTACCTTTGGACTTTGGAACAGTTTGGTTACATATATGTAAATGTTATTATATGCAAGTGACCTTATTTACTCTATGGAAATGAGCTTAGAGGTGTTTCCTGAGCTCCCCAAGCTCATTTATAGTGTTGAGGGCTCATAGGGGCTGACAGGTGATCCAGGGAATGCCACTGTGGGCAAGCCAAACTCCCCTGCCTCACAGAATGTGACTCACGGGACAGTTAAAAATGAATGTAAAAGAAAAAGTTATGAAGAAGCCCTTGGGGAGCCCAAGATCAAGATGTTCCTCTTCACTTACAGAGACCATCCTCTCATCATCTCAAGAAGAGGAAGACAGAGGGAGAGAAGGGGGAGGAGAAGGAGGAATAGCAGAAGAAAGGGGAGGAAGAAGAGGGACAGATAAAAGGGAGAGGAGGTGAAAGGCAGCCTTAGATGTACATGCTGTATGCCATAGCACCACCTGGGTTCTTTACACACTCATGCCTCACAGCACGGCCATGATATCTCATGCCACAGTGAGGCTTGATGCCAACTGCCAGGCTAAGAAGACCCAGAGCCTGAACACAGGCAGGTTTTTACAGATTACAGTCAGTGAAGATCAGAGACCGGTTGCCAGACTCGAGCAGACTCTGCAGAGGCCATTTAACAGGAGGAAGTGTTTCCCCTCATCTCCTCCCACACTTCCTCCTCTATAAGGAAGCTTTGGCTTCATCTGTACAGATTATTCAGGAAAGAGGACAACCCAGCCATCCTGCCACAAACCACAGGACATTTCATGGAGGTCACCTTGCACACCAGGCCATGTGAAGCCAGAGGCAACCTCATTCTACACTGACTTGACAATTAGGAGGAGGAAAAGCAGGTCACAGGGAAGCTTTAACACACAGCAGTGTGTAGATATTCCAGTAGTGTATCCATCAAGATTTTGTGCTGCAGAACAATATCTTCTCATGCAAATCAGAAGTGACTACAGTGGCAATGTAGATGCCATTAGCAAGTGCAGTCTTTGAGCCCTGGGGTGTGGCTTAATGATCCCCGGCACAGTCATTTTGTGTCTTTTTTTTTTTTTCCTTCTGAGTGTGTGTGAGAGAGAAAGGTAAAAGTGGGCTATTATTTCTATGGCCCCACATTAATGCTGACATGCCTTGCAAGGAATCTCATTATGTTTCTTATTTCCGAGTCAAAGTGCTTTTGTTAGAAAGCAGCTAAAATTTTACCTGTAGGAAAATTGGCACAATTTCTTATCTTACCATCCTCAGTGCCAAGCATAAAAAATGCACTTTCTGTTTGGGTAATTTTGCACAGCGGGAACTTTAAATTATTTACAGCTTTCCTTATCTGGAATCAGAGGGAAGGGACCACTTCCCACACCACAGTTGGTCCTGGGAAATGTTCTTAGGGAAAAAAAAATGGGAATGAATTACCGATGTGAACAAGAATCAGAGAAAGAACAAAGAGTGTCCAAACACAAGAGTGCTCCTGCTCTTGTCACCGATGTGGACCTTCGGCTGGAGCAGGGACAGCAAGAAACTGGAAATAGCATGGCTCTCGGGGGCTTCTGCAAATTGGCTTTGAGACAAGCTGGGGTGGATGGGAAGGAAAGCCCTGGGTGTGATGTAGAAAGTTGGGCTGGGGATTATGTTCCTGGTCAATGAAGCTGAAATGCTGCAGCGTGTCATATGGCAGGTAGGGTGAGGGGTGGCTGTAGTAGGCAATTATCCCTTACAGTTCTAGGCTTGGGGAGCCCAAGATCAAGGTGTTGCTCTTCACTTACAGAGGCCATCCTCTCTCTCATCATGTCAAGAAGAGGAAGACAGAGGGAGAGAAGGGGGAGGAGAAGGAGGAACAGCAGAAGGAAGGGGAGAAAGAAGAGGAAGAAGAGGGACAGATAAAGGGAGAGGAGGAGGCAGAGGTGGAAAGAGGAGAGGCAAGAGAACTATAATATCTGTCACCCTTTAAACTCCCGATCATCATCACACTGGGCTTAGAGCTATAACACACAAATCTTGGAGGGACACATTCAATCTGTAACAATTTTCTTTTACTTTGCTAGAAATGTTCTAGAAATGCTGGGGCTGCTGACTGCACAGGTTTTTGAACCTGGTAAAACCTTTGAATTATCCACTTCCAGTGGCTGCATTAAACCCATCTTGTGAGTTTTGTCTTCATGAAGCCATTTTTGTCTGGGTTCCCTGAAGTACAAGCTGAGGTGTGCCTGAGAACCCAAGGGAGGCAGGGAGAGGGATATGTAGGCTGACGCAGGTGGGTGGGGGAAGGGCTGTGGCAGAGGCTGCAGGCTGAGGGCTAGAGTGAGGCAGTTTTAGAAAGAGCCTTCCTACCGATGACAGGAGGGAGGCCTTCCCAGAAGTCCTTGGCAGACCAACAGTGTGAGCGTCACATTTAAACAGTCACTCAAAGAAACACAGGACTTTATTTGCCTTTTCTCCCCCTGCACTGAGGTATATGCTTGCAGTGAAGGCTGACCGGAGCTTTGCTGAAGGTCATTCTGCCCTGGTACCAATGCCATCACCACCTTACCCTGGGGTGGGAGTTGGGTATTCCTGTGTACCCCAGCAGCCCAAATCTCTTCCCCAGTGGCTGTAGTCATCATGATTACCAAACCTCAATTCTGTTCCAATTATATTCTTGGAGCTATGGCATCCACTTTGTGTATGAAGATTATAGTGTGTGTGTGTGTGTGTGTGTGTGTGTGTGTGTGTGTGTGTGTGTATGTGCGCACGTATGCAAGTATGCACAGGGGTGAGTGTGAGCATGCATGTGGAGGCTAGGGGAATACCTCAGTTGTTGTTCCTTAGATGTTACCCACCTTATTATTACTATTATTTTGAGACAGAGTCTTTCACTGGCCTACAGCCTGCTCTGAAGGCTAGACTGGCTAATCAGTGAGCTCCAGGGATCTGCTAATCTCTGCCTTCCCAGTGCTGGGATTACAAGTGTGTGCCTGCACTCAGCGTTTAATATGGGCTCTGCGGTCATCTGCAAGTCTTCATGCTTGTCTGGTGAGCACTTTACTGAAGGAGCTAGCTCCCTAGCCTCCTCTTTATACTTTATGAGTTAAATTGAACAACAGAAAAGTGTGACCACTTTATCAAGGTGTTGGGTACCTAACTTAAGAACTTACATCTTGCGTACTTTGAACTTGGTGATAAGGATGTCCAGATGGTCTTGGAAGCTTGCATACGTAGGCCTGAGCCTCCTGTGTGGCCCTGGTCATGACACTACAGCTGTACAGGCAGCATGGAAGTTCAGTGTGTGTTTTTGATTTACAGGACACTCTGACATACATTTTGAAGCCACTGTTTGACATTAGCTGGGTCAAGATGACCTTGTCAACACATTAAAAATCACTGTTCTCCCAAATACCAAATAGCTGAACACAGGCCTTCCTGGTCTGATGGCTCTCTCTCCTTTGCTGAAAGGATCACTATTTCTTATTATAGAAATTTCTAGAATGCATCTTCCCTGCTCCTGAGAACATGTTCCCTTTGTAATCAGAAAAATAGAAAGGATTTTTACAAAGTTCATTAGAATTGGATTAGTTTCTTAAGTCCAGTCAGTTTAAAACAGACTTTCAAAAGGCTTTCATGAGTTTTAAGTGTACTGTACAGAACACGGAAGGAACATTTTACTGCTGAGCGGGGGACTTCTGTCCTAGCCAGACTCAGAACAAAGGATGATTCTCAGTGGAGGCTGCTTTCCTCCTTTAATTCCTCAGGTCCGGTGGCTCGTCCTTACTTATGTGTTCCATCTGCAGGGGACACAGTTGCAGAGCTCACGCAAAGCAGGGGCTACAGTAGTGACAGTTGGGAGAAATCATAATTGTGGTCAATTTTTTGTTTGTTTGGGACAGGGTCTCACTGTGTAGCTCGGGCTGTCCTGGAACTCACTCTGTAGACCAGGTTAACCTTGAACTCACAGAGATCCACCTGCCTCTGCCTCCTGAGTGCTGGGATTAAAGGTGTGCAGCACCACACCCAGCTATAATTGTGGTCACTTTTCAAAGATGATGTACCCACAAGGTACAACACATATAGAATATGAAGCAGATTCTGGCATTATCTCCTCTAGCTACCAGCTCCTTTTTGGAGGCATCTGAAAATATCAGAATCCTACAGTTATTATACACATGTTCAAACAAGCAAAATGTTATGTGCATGAGAGTATATGTATATATGCATATACATACTATATGCATCCACTAATGAATTTGTATGTCAAAGCCAGGTGAGATGATGCATGCCTTCAATCCCAGCTACTTGGAAGGCTGGGGCAGGAGGGCTGTGAGTTTTAGGCCAGCCTGGGCTATATGAATTTATAGGCTGAATGTAGGTATATAGTCTGAACAATGAGCATAAATTCCATGTTTTTGTCTGAGTGACAACACCATAAAGTGATTCATAGCCTTTCCTGAATCTTGTTATAAAGAAAATTTTCTCCAAAAGGACATTGTGCAATCTTCAGTTCCTTGATAAAGCACACATTATTTTATGTGCCACCAAGAAAGAAAGAAAGAAAGGAAGAGAGAGAGAGAGAGAGAGAGAGAGAGAGAGAGGAAGGAGGAGGGGGAGGGGGAGGGGGATGGAGGGAGGGAGGGAAGGAGGGAAGGAGGAAACAGGCCACCCATTAATATACTCTAGAACATCAACTATAAAAACCATTGCAGTTTCTGAGATACATCCTCAAAAGTGAACCAGGTGCAGTTACACAAGGTGGTAGGGTAATATCCAAGAGGTGTCATTGCAAATTCACAGCTCCTCAGTCTCCTGTGAGGCCTGTAAGACGGTCAGTTTTCATCTGAAATAGCTGAGCACAATCTTACCAGCCTTGTTTTGTTTCTGAATACTTATATGCTTTACGTATTTTGCTAATACCTTGCTTATTTCGTTTGTAGCTATACAGACTTTTTTTTGTCTTCAAAAAGTTAGATCACCCATTTTAAAAAGAATTCTTCATTTATTTTACTTTCTCCATATGCATTATTTTTTATTTTATAGTCAAGTCTTTCTACCATCTCTTTTATAGTTTCTAGGTTTTTCATCATGGTCAGGATCTGTTTGAACTTGAAGATGGATGGAAACAATCCATCCCTGATCACTGAGGCTACTTCTGGTAGTCCTTACAAACTTGTAGGAATTATTTTGTCTATGGTTTTAAATGTGGATTCATAATATTTCAGATCAGGTTTCTCCAGTGATACAAAATGCCACCACAGATCCTAACGTCCCTCATACATCTGGATTTTTATTGTCTTATTTGCGTGTTTGTGTTTCTGCTACACAGTTTCAATTGCAGTTTGTTTTAATCTTATTCATAGAGGCTCTCTCGATGAGTCATTTTGTGTTATCATTTCAACATTTCATGATCTACCTTGCTTCTTTGGAACATTTAGTTAGCAAAAAAATTTCCACTCATGTTTTTATTGTGACTGTGTCTATTGGATGTCATAGACTATTCAGGTTTTCAGTGTCTTGTTCTTCACAGGAACCCTGACCATCTCCTGTTAAGTTTATTTCCATTTAAAATTGATGTTTTATAATTGTAAGAATTCTGTTATTTTTATAATCACCTTTAGACAAGTTACTCAGGGGTTCTAAGTAGATATATGTTAGGATTATAATTTCACTACTTCCCGTATTAGTTTGCTTTTCTCTTATTTGATAAACAACATGACCAAAAGCAGCTTATAGAAGAAGGTTTATTTTGGCTTAAGGTTCAAGAGGAAGAGTCTGTAAGTGTTAAAAGTGAAATTGTATCAACTTGTATTCAAAAATCATACCTGAAGAGAGATAATGAATTAAAGCCCTCAGTCCCTAGCTACCTAATGCTGCCTTTGTGATCTTGGGATGTACATATGCTATGGTACCCACATAGCAGGTAGCCTGCCAATGTAATGTCATGGGCTTGTGTCAGGTGATGTCACAGAGGTAGCTTGAAATCAGCCATGGGCAGTGTGTTCTCATCTTGGATTCTGGCAAATGTCTCTCTAACCAGAACTTGATTTATTGTTATATTTCTTGTCTGGAAGAAGGAAGTACTAGAGAAAATGTTGGCAGATGCATATTAAATATAAAAGTATGTAGTGCTCTTTACCATTATGATATAAACAGAAAGAATTGAGGCCCCAGACATGTAGCATGCAAACTATTAAACCACGTAGCAAGGAAATAAAATATTCCAGTGACCAGTGAGTGAAGTTCTGAAACACATTTGTTTGTGCTTCGTCTATCTTGTCAATGTGAATAAAAACACCAAGATCCAGCCCCAGCCTGGAACTGTAAGCTGAAAAATATCCCTTCCTACCCTAGGTTCCTTTCAGGTCAAGAAATTTTATCACAGCACCAGCAATGAAGCTAGGGCAGTCAGTAAAGTATCACATGAGGAGCTGATGTTGTGGTGATATTGTGTTCCCCAAAATGTGCACCCTAATAAACTTATCTGGGGTCAGAGAGCACAACAGCCACTAGATACAGAGGCCAGAAAATGATGGCGCACATGCCTTTAATCTTAGCATTCTGAAGGCAGAGATCCATCCAGATCTCTGTGAGTTCAAGGCCACACTGGAAACAGCCAGGCATGGTGACACATGCCTTTAAGCCCAGAAAGCAATGACAGAAAGCAGAAAGGTATATAAGGCATGAGAACCAGGAACTAGAGCCTAGTTAAGCTTTTAGGCTTTTGAGTAGCAGTTTGGCTGAGATTCATTCTGGATGAGGACACAGAAGCTTGCAGTCTGAGGAAAACAGGACCAGCTAAGGAATTGGCAAGGTGAGGTAGCTGTGGCTTGTTCTGCTTCTCTGATCTTCCAGTATTCACCCCAATATCTGGACCTGGGTTTGTTTTTATTAATAAGAACTTTTAAGATTCGTGTTATATGATGTGGCAAGTGTGTGTAATCTCAGGGCTGGGGAAGCAGAGACAGGTGGGTCCCTGAGGCTTGATGGCCAGCCAATTTAGCCAATCAATGAGCTCCAGATTTAGGGAGCGACCCTGTCTCAAAAACTAATAAAAAGACACCTGATGTTAATGTATGCACAGACACAGACACACAGACACACACACACACACACACACGCTGTGGGATGGTCTGTATGTCAAATGTGTTGCTCTGATTGGTCAATAAATAAAACACTGATTGGCCAGTGGCCAGGCAGGAAGTATAGGCGGGACTAACAGAGAGGAGAATTGAGAGAACAGGAAGGCAGAGGGAGACACTGCCAGCTGCCGCCAGGACAAGCAGCATGTGAAGATGCCAGTAAGCCACGAGCCATGTGGCCAAGTATAGATTTATGGAAATGAATTAATTTAGGATATATGAACAGTTAGCAAAGAAGCCTGCCACGGCCATACAGTTTGTAAGCAATATAAGTCTCTGTGTTTACTTGGTTGGGTCTGAGAGGCTGTGGGACTAGCGGGTGACAGAGATTTGTCCTGACTGAGGGCCAGGCTGGAAAACTCTAGCTACACACACACACACACACACACACACACACACACACACACACACACACACGCCACACTCTAATGGATGCACACATCTCTGCCTCTGTCTGTCTATTTCTCTCTCTTATACACACACTCTTATACACATACACACACACACACACACTCATACACACTCACAAACAAGGACTCATATACTAAATTAAGCCCTGTTCATTGTTAGATCTAAACTCCTCATCAATTGGATCATGAGTTCTCTATGGACATAAAAGAATTCTGCCAGAATGAATCAAAGCACATTGTAAGAGACAGTGTGCTGTATGGAATTTATAATAAGAATGTTGCATAGGGTATAATTTGTAAATTGTGCCCTTTATATGAGCAAATTCAGACTTAACATTATATATGCATCGTAAACACACACACCCTTCTGCACTTACCAAATATTAAAAAATGAAACAACACACTGTGAGAAACACTTATGGCACAGCACACGTGGAGGTCAGTGAGCAGTTCTCAGGTGTCTGTCCTCCCCCTCCCCCTGAGGCAAGGCCTCTCAGATGTTTCTGCCACTGCGCTGGATACTCCAGAATCACTGGCTTGCAACCTTCTAGGTGATTCTCTCCCTCCTATCTTGCTGCAGGAAGGCTGGGATTTCAGATGCCCACCATAGAATTAGGATTTTGTTTTTGTTTTGTAGGGGCTGGAAAGATGTCTTTGTGATTAAGAGCACATGTAGCTCTTTCAGAGCACCAGGGTTCACTTCCCAACACCCACTTGAAGGCTCACAACAATCTTTATTTCCAGTTCTAGGGGCTGTAATGTGGTCTTCTGAACTCAAACACTGGGCATACACATGCTGCATAATACACATACATAAGACAAAGCACTCATACACATTAAAAAACAAGAACACAACAATAAACTCCAAATAAAACCTATGGGTTTTATGGATCCCAACTCCGTTCCCCAGCTTGCACCCCCAGCACCTTACCCACTGAGGACAACCCAGATCCTGCTTCTCTCCTTTTGAGAGCTGGTCACCTGTCAATGTTAGATCTCTAAGTGTCCTCTCTGCATCCATCCTTGTCACTTCCTGTCATTCTCACCACGCTGGGGATTTAGTTAGGCCTTCAAACACCCTCAGCGATGCCCATCCTGGGCAACATCCCTAGTCCTCCTTGTACTTTTTATCTAAGGATAGGGCCTTCATAAAGTTGCTCAGGATAGCTTTGGATTTGCCAGGTAGACCGGGCTGACTTTGGCTTGTAACTTTCCTGCCTCAACCTCCGGCAGCTAGAATTAGAATTAGAGGTCTGCACCACCAGCACCCTGCTAATCTTTCTGAAATTCAAATGTGTTCACTGATTTTTTTGTTTCTGGTGACCATTTTACCTTCTGCGAGTATGAGTCATAGGTCTAAGCAACATGGTTGGTACAGACAAATAAATGCCGTCTTTATAGTATAGAATGTATACTCTAGAGAGTCAGACACTAGTGAGTTCCATAGAAAGCCAGAGCAGGGAAGAAAGCTACAGAGAGCAGCTAACAAGGGTGGCATTAAAAATAACAAAAGTCACACAGCAGGCCCTCGTAGTACTGCCTTTGGGACTGGATTTGAGCTCTGCTTCCAAGTGTCACCCCCAGCTCCGTGGTAGCTCAGCCCTGTCTGACCTTGGCTGTAGGTCATGGCACCTTTCCTTCTTCCTCTGTTGTAGTCTCCACCGACCCACTCAGAGCCAGCTTTGGTGAAAGCCCCAGGCTTATAGGTTGCTTAGGGAAAGAATTTGCATAAAAATCTGGAGCCTTAGTCTAACTTCAAGTAAAACTTGTTACCCAACAGCGAGTGCTGGAGGGGACATGCTGAGAGAGACTAAAATGTCACCGAGAGTGCACATACTTAAATGAAAGTGGTAGAGTCATATTTTGCTCCCTGACTGTGTCAGAGAGGCTGTGGCTTATGCAAATGGTGTTATGTAAAGCTGTTCTTCCTGCTCTCTGAACACCAGAAGCATCCAGAGAACTTGTGTTTGTCTTGGCCGTGGAGACAGACAGGCTTTTACTTCAGAGACTTAGGTGAGTTCCAGTTTTGTTATCACCATAATAAATTCCCACAAATTAATGGCTCACTGCTCAACTTTATCACCTCTGGGTTTTGTAGATCCAAGGCTTATCCTAGAATTCTTGAGTTCTCCTCTCAGGATATCACAAGGCAAACAGCAAGGTATTTTCCAGTGTGAGGCTACAGTTAGAATTATGACCTGACTCAATTGGGGATTAGAAGAATTGAGCAGATCAGAGGCAAGGCTTTGAGACTGATATCCTGTCTAAACTCTGTAACCACGAGAGTAAAGAGCATCTCCATACATATGTACACACACACACACACACACACACCATACACACACACACACACACACACACACACACACACACATGCACGAGGACGAAAACTTATATCTAAGTGTTCAGCAGTGATGTGTGGAGTTCATATCCTGCTTTCTCTGACGCTCTGGTGAAGAGCATCTTTGATTACATGGCTCACCAAGGAAACCCACTGTCATATCTTGGTATTCAGGTCCCTTGTGGGTATACTTTATTACATCTGTAAGACTCATTTCACTGTAGAATTTACTAGTTATTGGTATAACACCAGGTGTCAAAGTGATAGGAGCCTGAATTTTCTCTACCTGGCCCATTGCCCATAATGGTACACAAGCCCTTATGCTGAAATTACAGACATCTCCTCTGTTACAGCACTGGCTCACAGTCTAGATCTCATCGGCTCACAAGCACCAAATGTGAGTGTTCAAATTAGAGGCAGCTGACAAATTTTGTTGAGTACAGCTAGCGGACATAGTTACTTCATATTTGTGGGCCTGTGATGCTACAGTGACATGCTATTTGTCACCAGTATACAGGGTAGAATAGGCACAGCTTAGTAGGTACATTTTCCATCAAAATGGTACGTAGTGGAAACTGAAAAGGAAACCAGAAGTCCATCCAGGCAAATTCCACTGGACTCCAAGCCTGGGAATGCTGATCTTATTTCCTGTATGGGACCACTAAGCTCTCTTCACCCCCAGTCATCTTTCCTTTGCTGTAAAAACGATGAGAATAGGAGACAGAAACTGGTCTGGTAGGGGAGGGAGCCTGTCATAGCAACTTGACACAAGCTAAAATAATCGGAGAGGAGGGAGCCTCAACTGAGAAATTACCTCTGTAGGATCAGGCTGTAGGCAATGCTGAAGGATATTTTTTTAATTGGTGATTAATTCGGGAGATTAGCCCATGTCAGGCGGTGCCACCCCTGGACAGGTGGTCCTATGTGCTGTACAAAAAAGCAGACTGAGCTAGCCAGTAAGCAGCACTCTTCCATGGCTTCTGCATCAGTTCCTGTCTCCAGGTTCCTGCCTTGGCTTCCTACAGTGAACTGTGATTCAGCATGTGAACTTCAAACAAACTCTTTCCTTCCCGAGTTGCTTTTGGTCATGGCTTTTCATAATAGCAATAGTAATCCTAATAAGGCAGAGCCTAAGAATGTCCACAGTTCCAAAAATGTCCTTGCTGGTGGCTAGGGATGGTTCCCTGTTATCTCTTTAATGGGCATCTCTGCCTACAGGGTTTGTGACTACATGAGGAGGTGGGATTGGTGGCTGTTGAGTTTCCATAACCCCATCTCTCCCTCCCCAGATAACCACAATCAGAGCTAAGAAAGGCTCTGCCACTCTCAGCCATCCTGACACTAAAATTCTCTTCCATACTAAAAGCTATCCCTGTTTTCTGTTGAAATTTTTGATCAACCTGCTTCCTGCCCAGAGAAATTTAGAAGACCAGAAACCCTGTCACTTTATCCTCTTTCCGACTCTTTGCAATGTATAGTAAGTGTTCCCAGTGCAAAGGATCCAAGAACCTTGTGGGTCACCGGGATCACCTGGGGATCCCTCACCCCAGCATGCTATTTTCCTTGTAAAGCTGTCACCAGATTTCCACCTGAGAATGTTTTCCCCCCTTTGAAACATTTTAGTTCCTGAATCAATAAGCAAAACCCAAAACACAGGTGTTCATTTGTTCTGAGTGAACTTGATCTCCAGGAATCTGACTTTAGGTAAACAACAGGATAGGAAGCAATTTGATGTTCTTTACTTTCGTGGCTGCAGAGATGGGGCATCAGCCCTAAAGCTATTTGTTTTCCATGACTGTGGGATCAGTTCACAATAATCAATGAGAACACTACAGAATACATTAGAAATTGCACTTTGACAACCCCTGGTTGATGATATATGATAAAGTAGCCATCCATACATAAGCTAGATAGATATTAAATGGATATATTCATGGCTAACCCTTGAAAAGATAGGATGAAATTTGAATTGAGTAACAACTGGGCTGATCATTAAACCCAGCATGTCAAAATGGACAATAAGCAAATTAAAAGGTATCTGCACACAAGGACACATATTGTCATAGTAAAGAATATAGCAATAAAGTTCATCAGAAATTAATAAAGCAAGAACTAACATAATAAAAATGTCACAGAACTGATTGGGGAAACATAGAAGAAATTGTTGCAAACAGTATGTTTAAAGAGACTCTGTTTGAACCTTAGAATTTCCTTGAAAATGAGAAACATTGGTGAGGGAAGTAATTGTGAGTCTGAATACAATATAAACAGATTGAGGAAAATGTAAGAGTAGGTGTGGGGTTCTCTACAACCCGTTGGCAAACCCTGTGTGAACATGTATGGGTATTTAGAAGATATAAATTGACATCCATCTTCATACTCACACACAGGCTCCAAATATTTGGCTGTTATTTCCCTGGGGCACCTGAGCTGAAATCTGTGCTCGGTCACAAAATAACGAAAATAGTCCATCATTTATTCTTGAAGCCTGGATGTCACATCAGACACTTATTACTGCATATCAAGGACCAGAGGGCTTCTAAGTGACAACACCAAGATCACCTCAAAGGTATGCATTTCTGAGATGCTGACATGTGGACTACCAGAGTACCCAGCCACAGTAGCAGATGATCGTGGAAAATTCTGGATGAATTAGGCTGGAGTCTTGTCATTGGCATAGGAAGAAAATAGTCCCCTGGTTGTTTACTCAGTGCAAAGAGATGCAGCTGACTGGAAAAGATGGATTTCTACCACCCTTCCCTCCCCTGCCTATCAAAGAGATTTGTTTGCAAGGCTGCTGAGGAAGTGTGTCAATTACTACAAGCTCAGATTGGGGATCCGGCTTCATCACATAGGGCAGAGAATTAGCTGGGGAGAACTGTGTGAGTGTGGATGAAGGAGTGATGGGAATTTTTGCAGAGAATATTTGAGATATTTGGGTGCACATGCTTGTGACATGTGCCAGGTATGCTGGGTCAAAATGATGGTCCCCAAAGATTTGTCTAACTGGATGCTGTGAACATGGCTTTGTTTGGAAAAGGAATCTTTGCAGATGAAATAGAAGTGACCATTCTAGCTGAGGGCGGGTCCTAGATGAATAATGCATCTTCTCTTTATAAGAAGGGGAGATAAGAGAGGAAAGAAGATGATGGGAGCAGAGATCTGAGGGAGGCATCTTCAGGCCTAGCAGCACTCAGGGTTACCAATAGCAACAAGAAACTAAGAGAAAAAGCATGATCCGGACTTTCCCTCAGAGTCTGCAGACACAGCCAACCCCACTGCCCTGGGATAGCGTATTTCTGACCTTCTGAACAATGAGATTAACTCTTTGTCGCTTGAGAGTTTCATACATGTGCATCGTGCATTTTAATTAAATCTACCCCCTTTCCTTTCCCTCCAAATCCCTCCTTATTCCCCCAATTATCCACCCAATTTCATGTGATTTAAAAAAAAATACCCACTTAGTGCTTGCCTGTATGTGCATGGCTGTATGATCATCTGCTGGAGCATAGGTAGCCTCCCAGGGGCCGCATCTCTGAAGAAAACTGACTTCCCCTAGAAGCCACCAATTGCCAACAGCTCATCTGTTAGGGGTTGTACTTCATGAGTCCCCCCACCCCAATCCATGCTAGGAATTTGTCTGGCTTGGTTTTGTGCAAGCCTTATACAAGCAGTCACACGTACTGTGAGTTCATGCTTGCAATGGCCTTGTTGTGGCGGACAAATACCATTTTCTTGCAGATGTCCACTACCTCTGGCTCTCACAGTCTTTCTGCTTCCGCTTCTGCAGTGATCCCCGAGCCTTGGAGGGAGGGGTTGTGATATAGCTGTCCTGTTTCTGGCTGGTCACTCTCCATAGTCTCTGAGAATAGTTATCTCTTCTTCTGAGCTACCCAGTCTGTGTGGTAATTTGTTCAGAAACTCTAAGAAATGAATCTACTGGGCAGGAGTGGAGGAGGGTGGAAGGAAGAACCAAAAAGATCCTGCCCTTGTAAAGAGTGCCCAGAATTCCTTGTCAGAATCCCCTTGGCCCATGTGTATGGGGACAACAGAGCACTACAGACAACTTATGTACAGATTTTATTTCTCATGGTTCAGGCAGCTGAAAAGTCCAGCCTCAGGTCCCTCACCTGAGATCACCATGCTTGCTAATACCTGTAAAGACCCCATTTACAAATGAGGCTACACACTCTGCCATGTCATAACATGGAT